>NC_137801.1:90588592-90838592 GCF_963383645.1 Muscardinus avellanarius | reverse complement strand
CCTCCACACCTGGCTTCAAATTTGTAAAAAACGCGCTTGAAGCGGGTGTGGTGGTTCAGACTTAGCTGGAGGTAGAATGCTCCTGGGTTCCAACCCCTGTACCACAAAAATAAAAATTCAACAAAATATGTCACCGTAATGACTCAAGGTTTCATGTTGATGCTTTTTAAACAAATATATATTACACATATAATTTGTATTTTTCTTTTGTGGTGATACTGGGGATGGAACCCTTCTACCTCCGGGCTACACTCCCAGACCAATTTTTTTTTCATGTTTTATTTGAAAACACGGTCTCTGAAACCAGCTGAGGTAGGCTTAGAACCTGCAAGAACCCCCTGTCTCAGCCTCCCAAGGGCGGGAATCACAAGTGTGCGTCACCAAGCCTGGCTGTAAATAGGAATATTCTAAAGGGACAGTTAAAGTCGATAACCTTTAAAAAAGAGAAAGTAGAGACACACTACTGGCAGCAGAATGGTTACAAAAATAGAGGCCGGTACTTGGGTGGCTAAGGGTTAAAGATAGCCTCGGGAATCCGGGCAGACCATGTTTGAAAGTTTAAAAAAATATAATAAAACGGGGATAGAACATAGCTTGGAGGTCAAAGACACCTTAAGCCAATCCCCAGTATAACACTAACACAAAATGAATAAAATATTAAACCCATGAACCATTAAAACATGCATACCTCCCTCTTCAGCTCCCCGACACAAACAGAACGTGTTTTCTTCAAACTCCCCTTAGTTTTCTTACCTCTTACACAACGGCCGTCCCTATATTCCAAAAGCTGCAGTCGCATTTCACTGGACTCGTACTCAGGAAAATGGAGCTTGGGCCTGGTGAGGAGGGGCTTCCACAGGCGTCCAGAAACTGAAATCTCTCCCCCGGTCATCAGAAGAAAGCTCTTCCTGTGAGAAAAGCTGGCGTTATATACCCGCGCTAAGAAAGAACTTCCCGGGCTAAAAAGAGTTCCGGGTCAGAAAAACAGGTTCCAGTTTTAAAGTAATAAGTTCCGCTGCTCTTCGGCGCCGGCAGCCGCCCCGGCAGCTCTTGGGACGGGACGCGGCCGCTGCCGCCGCCGCCCCTGCAGCTCTTGGGACGGGACGCGGCCGCTGCCGCCGCCGCCCCTGCAGCTCTTGGGACGGGACGCGGCCGCTGCCGCCGCCGCCCCTGCAGCTCTTGGGACGGGACGCGGCCGCTGCCGCCGCCGCCCCTGCAGCTCTTGGGACGGGACGCGGCCGCTGCCGCCGCCGCCCCTGCAGCTCTTGGGACGGGACGCGGCCGCTGCCGCCGCCGCCGCCGCCCCTGCAGCTCTTGGGACGCGGCGCGGCCGCTGCCGCCGCCGCCCCTGCAGCTCTTGGGACGCGGCGCGGCCGCTGCCGCCGCCGCCCCTGCAGCTCTTGGGACGCGGCGCGGCCGCTGCCGCCGCCGCCCCTGCAACTCTTGGGACGGGACGCGGCCGCTGCCGCCGCCGCCCCTGCAGCTCTTGGGACGGGACGCGGCCGCTGCCGCCGCCGCCGCCGCCGCCGCCGCCGCCGCCGCCGCCGCCGCCGCCGCCGCCGCCGCCGCCCCTGCAGCTCTTGGGACGGGACGCGGCCGCTGCCGCCGCCGCCGCCGCCGCCGCCCCTGCAGCTCTTGGGACGGGACGTGGCCGCTGCTGCCGCCGCCCCTGCAGCTCTTGGGACGCGGACGCGGCCCCTGGAGCTCTTCGGACGCGGCTGCCGCCCCTGGAGCTCTTCGGACGCGGCTGCCGCCCCTGGAGCTCTTCGGACGCGGCCGCCGCCCATGGGACGCCGCCCACAGCTGCCGCAGCTGCCGCAGCTCTTTACAGCTCACTGCTGCTTCCACAAGACACACAGGAGGCTGTCTTATATAGCCTGCCAACTCTCCTGATTGGTTCTTAGATCTGGAATCTGATTGGTCTTTAGTTCTGGGCTATGATTGGTCCTTAGAGCTGAGCCCTGATTGGTCCATTTTCAATCTCTTTTTCAAATCCCTGCATAGCCGGCCGTTGGTGGTGCATGCTTCTAATCCCCGAGCTTGGGAGGCAGAGACGGGAGGATGGTGCAGGTTCGAGCTGGCATTGCTGGATTAAGAGACCCTGTTTCTGTTGTATGCGGAGTTTGCGAGAAATGGGAGACTCGAGAGCCTGAGGGAAATGTGTTCATTGAAGCCTTTATTAGCTGGCCAGCGGCGGAGCCCTCAGTCTGTAATCAGACCAGAGGGGCGCCCCGACTGCCTGGGGTAGCGGGCTTATAAGGGGTTAGATCTACATGATTGGATAAGCTAGCTACGATGGTAGGAGGGGTTGACCTTCATGAAAGGAGACACCACCACACCTTGCTAGGGGAGGTACCTTACAGGGACGTTCACTATGTCAGAATTATATGAACGAGATGGAGGTCATGGGTATAAAAGGCCAGACACGTGTAATCCCTTTGTTGTATTTATTTCGAGTCACCCCACCCATGCCTGTATTTCTATTTTCTGTATTTCTATATTTCTAATAAACTTCTTTAAATCTTCAGCAACTGTCCAAGCTATGCATATTTATTCTTAGCTTAGGACAAGAATCCACGTTTTTTCATCTGTTTGGGGTTGTTTGGGGTTTTGTTTTGGTTTGGTTTGGGGGTAGTATGTCTGGGACCCTAGAAGGGATTCCTGGGGAACGGCTTCCCCAAATCACATTCTCCCAATCCGTAACAGCTGAGGCTGGCTTTCAAACTGTGATTCTCCTGTCTCAGCCTCCTGAGTACGAGGATTGCAGGCTTGAAGCATGATGACTCTGCCTGTCCTTTTCATTTCCTTCCTTGTTTTCCCAGGGAAGACATGCTTTTTTCCCCCCCTATGGTACTGGGAAGTAAACTTAGGGTCATTCTAACTCCAAACGATACTCCCAGCCATATTTTATTTTTATTTTGAAATAGGGTCTCACTAGATTGATGAGTCTCAATACTTGCTAAGGCTGTCCTCAAACAGATGACCTTTCTATCTCAGCCTCCCAAGTTTAAAGGATCAAAGTTTAAAGGTTTAAAGGGATGCTCCACCACACCCAGCTGGACATTCCTTTCCTATTTCATGTATTTATTTATTTATTTATTTTGGTGTTAATAGGGGTAGAACCCAGAGGCTTTCTACCTCCGGGCTATACTCCCAGCCCTCTTTTACATTTTATTTGGAAACAGGGTCTCACTAAGTTGCTGAGAGCCTCACTAAGTACCTGAGGCTGGATTGAAACCTCTGAGATCCTCCTGTCTCAGCCTCCCAAGCCTGGAGATTACAGGCGTGCACCACCATGCCCAGCTCCTTTCCTAATTTAAAAGGAAAGCTGGAGATCAAATGGCACCGGGTCAGTGTCAATCAGTCAGACCAGCTTCCGGGCTGGTAGAAGAATAGGTGTCCCCTGACATTTCCCCTTCAGCCAAGGGTGTAAAGATTGTGAGGCAGAATAGAATAAAATAGTAGATAGAAAGCAGATGAATTGGGAAGGAAAGAAAAATATAGTTTTAAAATCTGGAAAGTTCCTAATCTCTAACTCCACCAGGTAGGATAGATTGTTTCAGGCTAAGGCCTCAATGAGCCACACCCTTATTCACAAAGGCCCCTCTATTCACCAGAGATCCCTGAAATGCTATGTAAACAAAGGATCCTTGAGTAGGACAATGATTGGACACCAGCCACCCACTGCCTCTCATAGCCAGAGGGACCAGAAGATTAAGAGGACCCCCTTGCAGGGAAAGGTGGTGCATTCTTGTAAACTTGAAGGACACCCTCAGCTACTTAGTGAGGCCCTTTGCAACTCAGTGAGACAGTTTCAAAATAAATAAATAGGGAGCGGGCTTGGTGGCACAGGCTTGTAATCCCTGGGCTTGGGATGCTGAGACAGGAGGATCTCAGGGTTCGAAGCCAGCCTCAACTACTTAGTGAGGCCTTTGGCAACTTAGTGGGACCCTGTTTCTAAATAAAAAATATAAAAAAGGTCTGGGAGTATAGCCTGGAGGTAGAAAGCCTCTGGGTTCCACCCCTAGTACCACCAAAATAAATAAATAATACATACATACATACATACATACATACGGCTGGGGGTATAGCTCAGAGGTAGAATGCCCCTGGGCTCCAGCCACAACACTGTAAAGAGGACACCCTTGTGAGGGTTCTATAAAGAACTGAAAAAGTGACAAAGATGGTCTTGGTCAACCTCTCTTAAAATTGCCTGCTTTCACCCTCAAACCTCAGTTTCCTAAATTAAACCTCTGCCTTTTCTGACTGAAAAATGCTGAAATTCTTTTCTGCCACATAAACCAAGAACCCCACAGAAGTGTGTTGTTTTCCCAGGACATTCCCATTAAAAGGAGCACAGCACAGAAGCCCAAGCTGAAAATAAAAGGGCCAAGCCGGGTGTGGTGGTGCACGCTTGTAATCCCCGCGCTTGGGAGGCTGAGACAGGAGGATCACACAGGTTCAAAGCCAGCCTCAGCAGCTTTCCGAGGCTCTTAGCAACTTAGTGAAACCCTGTTTACAAATAAAATATAAAATAGGTCTGGGAGTGTAGGCCGGAGGTAGAAGGCTGCTGGGTTCCATCCCCAGTACTACAAAAAAAAAAAAAAAAGAAAAAGAAAAAAGAAAAAAGAAACAAAAGAAAAAAAAGAAAAAGAAAGAAAGAAAGAAAATAAAAGGGTCAGCAGTTTGCTACCATGTTGTTCCTGCACGCTGACTCACTGGTGGAAGGGTTCAATTGCAAAAAGTAAAATTTGTCTTGCCACTCAGCTTTCAAAGATGTATTTCTCTAACCAGGCATGGTGGAGCATGACTGTAGTTCCAGTGCTTGGGAGGCTGAGACAAAAGATGTCAGGTTCAAGGACAGCCTCAGCCACTGGTGAGATTCTCAGAAACAGATTGAACCCGTGTTCAATCCCCAGTATCACAAAAAAAGTACACAGCTATGTCTCTTTTTTTTTTTTTAAATAATGCCATAGAAATTTACTTCTGACAGTGGGGTGGAATAGAAGAAATGAAATACTAGGTAGAGAGGAGATAACTTGGAAAAGAAAGAAAAATATAGTTTTAAAATCTTGAAAGTTCATAATACCTAGCTCCACCCTAAAGGCTGTGTTCTGTTTTAGGCAGAAGCCTCAAGGAGCCCACACCCTAAATCACAGTGACCCCTCACCCTACCTGAGATTCCTGAGATGCTTGGTAAACAAAGGATCCTGGGGGAGGAACAAGGTCAGACCCCACACAGCCACCACCACTGATTCCAGGAAGGGAAAGCCCAGACCTCCACCCCAACCATGAGCTCCTAGCCACCTTCTCCTCTAGGGGCCTCTCTTGTTCTGAGCTGGTCTGTGCTCTCCTTTTGTAGGGGTGCTGGAAAGCAGGCTGGAAGAAGTGCTTTCCTAGACTAGAGAAGTCTTCTCCCATATTAGGATTAGAAATAAGGTATTAAAATATAGTTAAGATAGAAGTAGGGTAGGATTGGAAATAAAATCAAGATCCATCCAAGGACAAAGGTAGGGGACCCACAAGGTCAAAGCCTCTAATCTCCAGCTTGCCTGCCAAGGTCTTTGTAAATGGGACCCCATCCCCATATCTCTGAGCTAGATCAGCAAACAAGGCCAGGCTAATCTGCTCTCCAGTGCAGAGATAATCTGTTCTTCAGTGCAGAGATGAGCCTGGCCCAGCCAAGGTGGGTGGGAAAGGCAGAGCAGGCTCTGACGTGTGTGGATGCATGTTTTAAAATTATTGGTTGTACTTGTTTGTCCTTGTATCTGATTGGTTGTATTCTAAGGTTGGCGGGCTCTGACTTGTGTAACCACTCCCTCATGTGTAACCACTCCCTCCTAGGGTTATAAAATTCAGAGCGTGGAGTGGGGAGGGGTCGAACCTCGGCCATAGTGTCTTGGTCTCGACCCCTGGCTAGCTGGGACAATAAACCTCGCTTGCATTTTACATCTCTTGTGAGGCCTTCGATATTTGGGTTGGTGGGCAATTCTTGGACCCTTCACTTTGACTGTGTATTCTCACTTGTTCTCTGCCTTTGTCTCTGACTGCACCATGGAAGCTGAGAACTCACAGAACATATCATGCAGACCCATGACAACAGCACCCCACCTGTACCTGTGGCTGAAGCCCCACCATCTTGTGCACACACAGCTTAGGTACCCACCTCTCTGAGGGCCAGGGATAGGGGGGGGGCATGGACAACACATCTCCCTTGCCCAGTGAAACCAACTTTTTTTTGTGTGGGGGGGGTCTAGAACCTAGGGGCATTCTACCTTGGAGATACAACCCCTGACCTATTTTTATACTTTATTTTGAAACAGGGTCTCACTAAGTTGCAGAGAACCTCACTAAGTAGGTGAGGCTGTCCTCGAACCAGGATCCTTCTATCTCAGCCTCCTAAGTCCTGGGATTACAAGCATGAGCCACGGGAGACCCTCACTGAGAAAAATACATTGCACTTACGAGATCATACCCAAGTAGAAAAAATGTCCCATACAGTGCCCCAAGTTCTGGTGCAGAGTCCCTGCTGTGCTGATCCGAAGGGCCCCTGCAGGGCTGTGCTGATCCCGTGAGCCGGCCACAGGAGGACAATCAACAAGTTCCATTCAGTATACTTGGGTCTCTCGCTGGGAACCATCTGTCCCTGCACCCCTCCACTGCATGCTTGAGATGTGCCTGGAACTCAGGAGCCCTGCAGCTGGAGGAGGAAGAAGAGTGTGCTGCTTGAGGCCAGGCTGACTGTATGCCTGCATGGGGGAGGGGGCTGTTACCACCCCTGCTCCTCCTGCTGCCCCGCCCCTCCCCAAGGGCAAAGTTTGCTCTTCCTTTGTTTTTGCAGAACTGAGGATCAATTCAGGACCTGGCACATTCTAGGCAAGTGTTCCACCAAAAGTGCCTACTTTTTTTACTTTTTATTTTGAAACAGGGTCTTGTACGGGGCTTAAGACCCTCAACTCTTGGTTGCTGAGGTATCCTGTAGTTGTCAGCCAACTAAAGGGGCTCACACTTGCTTGGGAGACAGGCTGTGACCCCCCTCTGCCGTGGCTGGAAGACAAAGGATGGCTGTCAAGCAGGGACAGGAATGGGAGGTGGCACCTGATGCCCTCACTTAGTTTTCCCTGCAGATGGACAATACATCATTATTATTGGAATAAGCACTGCTATTATGGAGTCCAGTCACCATGTTGGGAACCAGCCTGCTTAGGTTTATTTCCTTAGGAACCAGGGAATTCATTTTGGTGTTTTGGGTTTTTTTTTTTTCTTCCTTTTTTTTGGTACTGGACATGGAACCGAGGTTGAGCTACACCCCCAGTCCTATTTTTTATTCTTTATTTTGAGACAGGGTCTAAGTTGCAGAAGGCCTCACTAAGTAGCTGAGGCTGCCCATGAATCACGATCTTCCTGTCTCAGTAATGCTGAGATTGCAAGTGTGCACCACCAAGACTGACTATTTTGGTTTTTTTAACATCATAAGTGACCCTCCCAGAAAACTAATGACTGTGGCAAAGCAAACCCACTCTTCTAGCAAAACCCATTTAGTGTGTGTGTGTGTGTGTGTGTGTGTGTGTGTGTGTGTGTGGTGCTGGAGGTTGATCCCAGGGCCAGTCTACCTCTAAAATACATCTCAGCCCTATTTTTTATTATTTATTTGAACACAGGGTCTCAAGCCAGGCGTGGTGGCGCATGCTTGTAATCCCAGCATTCTGGAGGCTGAGACCAGAGGATTGTGGTTTGCGGACAACCTCAGCTACTTATTGAGGCCCTCTGCAAATCAGTGAGACCTGGTTTCAAAATAAAAGAATAAAAAATAGGGCAGGGGCTGTAGCTCGGAGGTCAAATGCCTCTGGGTTCCATCCCCAGACCTGGAAAAAAAAAATGAAAACAGGGTCTCAGTAAGTAGTTGAAGCTGGCCGTGAACCTGGATCCTCCTGTCTCAGTCTCCCAACTGGGATTACAAGCATGAGCCACCATGCCTGCCTAGCAAAAGCTATTTATTAAAATATCAACCCAACCCATGACAAACTTCCCACCTTTCAGTCCATACCTCAAAAACTCTATAAAACATGGACTGACAAAAGGTCCCAGCTGCTGCTTTCTCACCTTGCGCCAGCATTGGAAAATTGCTTTGATATTAATTTCTAAACTGTAGAAAGTAGCCAGGGCCTGGGGGCTCTGCGGGCACTCAGGCAGGGAGGGGGCAGCAGCTGTTGCAGTGTAGAGCCCCCTTCTCCCTTTGCCTTTCTTTCTAATGATTAACCTATAGTAAAAGCCTTAGAGACAATTAAAGCCTTTGATCCACCAAAATGTATAGAGGCCATCAGTGCCTCTGTTTGCCTCCTCTCCTCTGTGACCTGGCCTGCTTATAGGAAAGGTAAAGTCTGTGGGCTGCTTCAAAGCACCCATAGCTGACAACCAAACAATGCTGCCCCGTACAATAGAGGTGAAGGCCGGGTAGATTCTTGACCCCTGCAGTTAGTAAGTACACTGCCCAGAGACAAAGATGCACCACCTGCCTAAGGAATAAGACACTAGCCTATTGCCTTGGTAACACTGATAAGAAGGTAGCAGTAGGGGCCAAAGATCCATTTTCGGGCTCTCCGGCATGCAGGTCAGCATGCTGCTTTTTCCTTCTCTTATTTCCTACTGATTTTTTTTTTAATTTGCTAAAGCTGCATGCACTGTGCTGCATATTAGTTTTAACTTTTCTATTCAACAAACTTCAGTTGAATAAAGAAAAGAGCCTGAAACCTTAACAACCAGAAACAGCATTTCAGGCTCCTGACAATAAACTCTTTTGAGCTGGGTGTGGTGGTGCATGCTGGTAATCCCAGTACTTAGGAAGCTGAGACGTGAGTGAAGATTCACGTTTGCAGCCAGCCTCAGCTACTTAGTGAGGCCCTTTGTAACTCAGTGAGACCCTGTTTCAAAATGAAGAATAAAAAAATAGGGCTGGAGGTGTAGCTCAGAGGTAGAATGCTGCTGGATTAAAAAACAGAAACAACAACAAAAACAAAAAACAGTGTTGGGGGTATAGCTCAGAGGTCAAATGCCCTTGAGATCAAACCCTAGTACTGAAAAAAAAAAAAAGTTTTTTGTTTTAAAAAGCCGGGTGGGGTGGTGCAAGCCTGTAATCCTAGCACTGGAGAGGCTGAGACTGGAGAATCATGGTTTCTACACACAGCCTCAGCTACTTAGTGAGGCCCTCCAAAACTTAGTGAGACCCTGTTTCAAAATAAATAAAAAATAAGCAGGGGGTGTAGCTCGGAGGTTGAATGCCTGAGTTCCATCCCCAGACCCACACACACACACAAAAAGTTTTAAAGTAAAAAAGGGAGGGTGCTGGGGTCAAGCCAAGAGATTGTCTTCTAAATTTAAAAAAGAAAATAAAAATATTTAAAAATGTATTAGCTGGGCATGGTGGTACACACTTGTAATCCCAGCATTCGGAAGGCTGAGACCAGAGGATCATGGTTCATGGACAGCCTCAACTATTTACTGATCCCCTCTGTAACTTAGGGAGACCCTGTTCCAAAATAAATGATAAAAAATATGATAGGGTTGTAGCTCAGAGGTCAAATGCTCCTGGTTTTCATTCTCAGGCCTGCAAAAATAAATACATAAAATAAAAATTTATTGAGGCAAGGCAGAAGACCTTGGAACAGGAGATAAAAAAAACATTTGCATCTCCTTTCTGTGAGGGTGGGGAAGGTAAGCAGAAAAGTGAGACTGTTGAGTCCTAGAAAATGAAGGCCTTGACCAGCCTACAAGATAGCAATTCAAAATAAGTATCAAAATTGTACAAAAGTCATAGGGTCCCCAAAGCCCAAATCCGGCCAATCATAAAAGAACAGATAGAAAACCTCAGGAAAGTTTAAAAGCCCACTTCCCAAGAGGTCGCTTTCTAGGATGACCTTTCTTAGACCCTGTTTCCAAATAAAATATAAAATAGGTCGGGGAGTATAGCCCAGAGGTAGAAAGCCTCTGGGTTCCACTTCCAGTACCAAAAAAAAAAAAAAAAAAAAAAAATTAGGGCCAGGGGTGCAGCTCATAGGTAGAATGCCCTTGGATTCATTCCCCAGTACTACAATAAGCAAATAAATAAACTTTCACATTTCTATACCCTTTGCTAGTCCTCGGACTTCATTCATTGAAAACCACTGGACAAAAATCGTATAAAAAGGAGACACCCTTGTCTAAGTATCTTGAAGTAAAAATAAATTGTTTTTAGTAGATGTATGCTATTTACAAAAAAAAGCTACTGATTTGTGTTTTCACATTTTCTAATAATTAACTCCTGAAGAAGTGTTATTTTAAATGGTTTTAGGCATCATGCAGTATCAGTAGTCACGTGTGTGTGTGTGTGTGTGTGTGTGTGTGTGTGTGTGTGTGTGTGTTACAGGGAGTGGAGCCCAGGTCATTTTCTACCTCCAGACTATACTCCTAGACCTATTTTATATTTTATTTGGAAACAGGGTCTAAGTTGCTGAGAGCCTAAGTAGCTGAGGCTGGCTTTGAACCTGTGTGATCTTCCTGTCTCAGCCTCCCAAACACTGAGATTACAGATCTGTGCCACCATGCAGGGCTCCCTGTTGTTAGCATTTAAAATGTAAATCCAACAGGGTGTGGTGGCACAAGCTTGTAATCCCAGTACTTGGGAGGCAGAGATGGGAGGATTGCAGGTTTATGGCCAGTCTCACCTACTTGTGAGGCCCTCTGCAACTTAGTGAGACCCTGCTTCAAAATAAAGAATCCAAACCTCACCTTGGGCTTGGTCTCCTTGGAACTATTGTGTGTGTGGGGTATTGGAATTGGAACCAAGGGGCTTTCTACATCCTAGCTAAACCTAAAGCCCTATTTTTTGTTCTTTATTTTCAAAAACGGTATCACTAAGTTGCAGAGGTCCTCACTTAGTAGTAGCTGAGGCTGGCCACAGTCAATAAGATCCTCCTGTCTCAGCCTCCCAAGTACTGTCAATAAATAAAAGCGTGTGCCACAATATCTGGCTTCCCCAGACATTCTTATTTTTGTAGTTTGAGACTGTTTCCCGGGCTTGTCTTGAACCTGCTATCTTCCTGTTTCAACCTCTCTACTAGGTGGAATTGCAGGCATATGACACCACTACTTTTGTTTGAGGAGGGCCTTGCTCACTTGAGGCTGGCTTTGAACTATAATCATACTGTTTTAGTCTCCAAATTGCTGGCATTTGGGAGACTGAAACAGGAGAATTGCATTTCATAGCCAGCCTCTGCTAGTTAGTGAGTTCTTTTGCAATTCAGTAAGACCTGTTTCAAAATAGAAAATAAAAAATAGGGCTGGGGTGTAGAGCAGACGTAGAATGACCCTACATTTTATCACCAGTAGTGCGGAAATAAATAAATGAATAAATAAATTAGGATTGGGGGGTTATTTTTGTTGTTGTTTTAGTGGTTCTTGTGGTGGAACCCAGGGGCTTTTCTACCTCTGGGCTATACTCACAGACATACTTTATATTTTAATTTGGAAATAGGGTCTCAAGTTGCTGAGAGCCTCAGTAAGTAGCTGAGGGTGGCTTCTAACCTGTGGGACCCTCCTGTCTCAGCCTCCCCAGCGCTGTGATTACAAGCATTCACCAACAAGCTTGGCTTCAAGGATTGGGGGTTTAGCTCATATTTACCATGGCACTGGGATCCATCCCCAGTACCACCAACAAAACTAATTAATCAATTAAAATGCACCTTTGCTACCTCTCCAAGTCCAGAATAAACCCCAGTCTGGTATTAAAGAGGTGCTGAGAGCCGTTGGCTGGATGGCATCCCATATTTTGCCCTTTGAGAAGGTTCTCCCCTCTTCATCAGCTGACACTCTGTTTTATACCTCTTTGCTGCCCGTGGCTTTGAAGCCCCTATAGCTACTCCTCCTTCATTAGTGAGCTCTGCCAGTGGGCATGGGTCATGGCCTTTGAGTCTGCAGAGTAGCCTCCTCTTTTGCCAAATTAGGGTGCCCCAGGGCGGAGCAAAAGGCTTTGCCCCCGAGAGCAACAGTGGGCAGAGGTGGGGGCCCCCCAGAGCTCTCAGGAAGGGAGTCCCCTGATTTTCAGGGTGGAGAGAAGAGGCACTGACTGCAGAGCCTCCCAGAAGCTAGGTGCCCTGTTGAGTCCTGGTTTCTCTGGCCTCATTGCACTGGAGAGAGTTGAAGGGGAGAGAAAGCAAACTTTGAGTGGAGAAAGATGGACAATTCAAAGGACATGCACAAGGCAAACCTGGTGGCACAGTATGATGTCTGGGGACGTAGAAATCCTGTGTACTGTGTACCTGGAAGAGCCTGTGAAGGTCTGGGAGGGTCGCTGCTTCCTGGAGCTCATGGTACACCGGGGCTGCCACTACTGCAGAAGACCTGTTGAATAAGTTGCTAGCTCTGCTTTCCAGACACAGCTCTGGACGGGTCAGCATCTTCAGCTACCACTGCCTTTCCTCTCTGGGAAATAAGTAGTCCAGGGTCAGCATCAGTCTGCCGCCACTCGTTGGACGTGGCCGCTGGTCGGACGCCGCCTCTCATCACAGCACGCTGCTGCCGCCGCCTCCATTCTACTCACTTCTATTCCCTCTCTATGGGTTCCGATAAGGGCATGTTGGTGCAGAACTTTGTACACTTGGCCGGGGCCCAAAGAAACGGACCGGAAGTCCCAGAATGCCAGATACGGAACAAAAGTTCCACGGTAATAGAGCGCCTGGCCGGGGCCCAAAGGGACGGACCGGAAGTCCCGGAACCCCAGAGGCGGAACAAAAGTTCCGCGGTATTAGGGCGCCAGGCCGGGGCCCAAAGAAACGGACCGGAAGTCCCGGAACCCCAGAGGCAGAACAAAAGTTCCGCGGTAATAGGGCGCCTGGCCAGGGCCCATAGTGACGGACCGGATTTCTCGGAACCCCAGAGGCGGAACAAAAGTTCCGCGGTAATAGGGCGCCTGGCCGGGGCCCAGAGGGACAGACCGGAAGTCCCGGAACCTCAAAGGCGGAACAAAAGTTCCGCATAATAGGGGGCCTGGCCGGGGCCCATAGTGACGGACCGGAAGTCTCGGAACCCCAGAGGCGGAACAAAAATTCCGCGGTATTAGGGCACCTGGCCGGGTCCCAAAGGAATGGAACGGAAGTCCCGGAACCCCGAAGGCGGAATAAAAGTTCCGCGGTATTAGGGCGCCTGTCTGGTGCCCATAGTGACGGACCGGAAGTCCCAGAACCCCAAAGGCGGAACAAAAGTTCTGCGGTAATAGGGGGCCTGGCCGGGGCTCAAAGGGACGGACCGGAGTCCCGGAACCCCAGAGGTGGAACAAAAGTTTCGCGGTAATAGGGCACCTGGCCAGGGCCCAAAGGGACGGACAGGAAGTCTCGGAACCCCAGAGGCGGAACAAAAGTTCTGCGGTAATAGGGGGCCTGGCCGGGGCTCAAAGGGACGGACCGGAAGTCCCGGAACCCCAGAGGTGGAACAAAAGTTTCACGGTAATAGGGCACCTGGCCAGGGCCCAAAGGGACGGACAGGAAGTCTCGGAACCCCAGAGGCGGAACAAAAGTTTCGCGGTAATAGGGCGCCTGGCCGGGGCCCAAAGGAATGGAACGGAAGTCCCGGAACCCCGAAGGCGGAACAAAAGTTCCGCAGTAATAGGGGGCCTGGCCGGGGCCCATAGTGACGGACCGGAAGTCCCGGAACCCCAGAGGCGGAACAAAAATTCCGCGGTAATAGGGCGCCTGGCCGGGGCCCAGAGGGACGGACCGGAAGTCCCGGAACCTCAAAGGCGGAACAAAAGTTCCGCAGTAATAGGGGGCCTGGCCGGGGCCCATAGTGACGGACCAGAAGTCTCGGAACCCCAGAGGCGGAACAAAAATTCCACGGTATTAGGGCGCCTGGCCGGGGCCCAAAGGAATGGAACAGAAGTCCCGGAACCCCGAAGGTGAAACAAAAGTTCCGCGGTATTAGGCCGCCTGTCTGGTGCCCATAGTGACGGACTGGAAGTCCCGGAACCCCAAAGGTGGAACAAAAGTTCTGCGGTAATAGGGGGCCTGGCCGGGGCTCAAAGTGACGGACCAGAAGTCCCGGAACCCCAGAGGTGGAACAAAAGTTTCGCGGTAATAGGGCGCCTGGCCGGGGCCCAAAGGGACAGACAGGAAGTGCCGGAACCCCAGAGGCGGAACAAAAGTTCCGTGGTAATATTAGGGCGCCTGGCCGGGGCCCATAGTGACGGACCGGATGTCTCGGAACCCCAGAGGCGGAAAAAAAGTTCCACAGTAATAGGGCGCCTGGGCCAGGGCCCAAAGGAATGGAACGGAAGTCCCGGAACCCCGAAGGCGGACAAAAGTTCTGCGGTAATAGGGCGCCTGGCCGGGGCCCAAAGGGATGGACTGGAAGTCCCTGAATCCCAGAGGCGGAAAAAAAATTCCGCGGTATTAGGGCGCCTGGCCGGGGCCCATAGTGACGGACCGGAAGTCCCGGAACCCTAGAGGCAGAACAAAAATTCCGTGGTATTAGGGCGCCTGGCCGGGGCCCAAAGGAATGGAACGGAAGTCCCGGAACCCCGAAGGCAGAACAAAAGTTCCGCGGTATTAGGGGGCCTGGCGGGGGCTCAAAGGGACGGACCGGAAGTCCCGGAACCCCAGAGGCGGAACAAAAGTTTCGCGGTAATAGGGCACCTGGCCAGGGCCCAAAGGGACGGACAGGAAGTGCCCGGATCCCCAGAGGCAGAACAAAAGTTCCGCGGTAATAGGGCTCCTGGCCGGGGCCCATAGTGACGGACCGGATTTCTCGGAACCCCAGAGGCGGAACAAAAGTTCCGCGGTAATAGGGTGCCTGGCCGGGGCCCAGAGGGACAGACCGGAAGTCCCGGAACCTCAAAGGCAGAACAAAAGTTCCGCATAATAGGGCGCCTGGCCGGGGCCCATAGTGACGGACCGGAAGTGCCCGGAACCCCGAAGGCGGAACAAACCTTCCGCGGTATTAGTGTGCCTGGCTGGGGCCCATAGGGACGGAACGCATGCAGACTCAAGAAACAGCTCCCCACCGGTACCTATGGCTGAAGCCCCACCATCTTGTGGTACCGCTTAGGTACCACCTCTCCAAGGGCCAGGGAAGGTGGGGGGACCATAGACAGCACATCTCCCTTGCTCAGTGATACCATCTTTTTTGTTGTGTGTGGGTCTGGAACTTAGGGGCATTCTACCTTGGAGATACAACCCCTGACCTATTTTTATACTTTATTTTGAAACAGGGTCTCACTAAGTTGCAGAGAACCTCACTAAGTAGCTGATGTTGTCCTCAAACCAGGATTCTTCTATCTCAGCCTCCTAAATGTTGGGATTACAAGCATGAGCTACCACACCTGGCTGAAGCCAAATTTTGGGGAGACCCTTCCTGAGGAATAAGTTGCATTCACCAGATCCAGACGTAGATCATACCCAAGCTGAGAAAATTTCCCATGAAGTGAACTGATCTGACGGACACTGCAGGACTGTGCTGATCCTATGAGCCGGCCACAAGAAAGACAATCAAGTTCCATTTGAGATACTTGGGTCGCTCCCTGGGAACCATCTGTCCCTGCACCCCTCCAGAGCTCTCAGGGAGTCCCCCGAGTTTCAGGGTGGGGAGAAGATGCGCTGACTGCAGAGCCTCCCAGAAGCTAGATGCCCTGATGAGTCCTGGTTTCTCTGGCCTCATTGCACTGGAGAGAGTTGGAGGGAAGAGAAAGCAAACTTTGAGTGGGGAAAGATGGACAATTCAAAGGACATTCACAAGGCAAACCTGGTGGCACACTATGATTTCTGGGGACGCAGAAATCCTATGTAATGTGTACCTGGAAGAACCTGAGAATGTCTGGGAGGGTTGCTATTTCCTATTTCCAGCCCTAAGTGTGTGTGTGTGTGTGTGTGTGTGTGTGTGTGTGTGTGTGTGTGTTACTGGGGGTGGAGCCTAGGGGCCTTGTACCTCCAGGCTCTACTCTCAGGCCTATTTTATATTTTATTTGGAAACATGTGCCACCACACCTGGCATTGTTCTTTTTGAAACAGGTCTCACTGAGCTACAAGGGGCCTAAGTAGCTGAGGGTTCACAAGCCTGCACCGCCACCCCCGGCTGCTGGGATTTCTTGGTTGTTGGGTTTTTGGGGTTTCTATCTGTGAAGTTTTATTTTGATCTAAGGATTTTCCTTCACAACAAATGTTATTATAGAAACAATAGCAAAACTGAACTTTTAACTTGTAAATATTACTCAGGCAGCAAACTAGTTGGTCAGTGTTGTTTTCAAAAATAGATCCCAGAGATCCAGCCTGTCATCCCTGTCCTTGGCAGGCTGAAACACGGGTTCACAGCCAGCCCCAGTAACTTAGAGAGGCCATCACCAACTCAGTGAGACCATTTCAAAATAAAAAATTAGCCAGGAGTTGTGGCACGCACTTGTAATCCCAGTACTCGGGAAGCTGAGACAGAAGGATCGCAGATTCACAGCCAACCTCAGCTATTTAGTGAGGCCCTCTGCAAGTTATAGTGAGTCTCTGATTCAAAATAAGAAATAGGGCTGTGGGTGTAAGTTGGAGGTAGAATGTACCTAGGTTCCATCAACCACCAGTACCTAAAAAATAAATTTAATAAAATAAAATCAGACTGGGTGTATAGCTTGGAGGCAGAATGTCCCTGGGTTCAATCCCCAGTACCAAAAATATATACAAGCTGGGCGTGGTGGCATACACTTGTAATCCCAGCATTTGGGAGGCTGAGACAGGAAGATCGTGGTTCATGGCCGGCCTCAACTACTTAGTGATGCCATTTGCAACTCAGTGAAACCCTGCTTCAAAATAAAGAATAAAAACTAGCCGGGCGTGGTGGCGCACACTTGTAATCCCTGCACTTGGGAGGCAGAGACAGGAGGATCACACAGGTTCAAAGCCAGCTGTGCTGGCTTAGGAGACCCTGTTTACAAATAAAAATGTAAAATTAGGTCTGGGAGTGTAGCCCGGAGGTAGAAGGGCTTCCAGGAACCCCAGTACCACCAAATAAATAAATAAATAAATAAATAAATAAATAAGGGCTGAAGGTGTAGCTCAGAAGTAGAATGCTCCTGGGTTTAATCTCCAGTACCATTAAATAAATAAAGAAACTTACAAATAAACACAAAATAAAAATTAACAAAGAGGAGAGGTGCCAGAGATCTGCTCCAGCCAAGCCAGAAGTCCCTGAAGGTGGTCGAGGAGTCGGCACACGAGGGGATGAGAGATGATGTGCTTAATAGCAGGGGCAAGGTGTCCCTGCCTATGCCCTAGAATATAATTTATTTATACATGAGTCTAACAGATGACAGCAAGCCACGTCACACATACTTCTTCATCTAGTTTTTCATTAACCAAAATTCCACGAAGCAAGCATACCTCAGACCAGCCTGTTTGTCCTGTTTTTGTTCATTATTAATTTGTTATGAGGTGAACTATAAAAATGTACTACTACTCTACATCACCGATGATAAACTTTAACTGAACTTTTCCTATCCTCTGTCTTAACTACTTAGTGCTAAGCATACTGTCTCCGGTTTTAAAATCAACTGCTAATCTTATCTGCCATTCTAACCACTAGGTATTCTATTAACTTATTCTGTCCCAACCACCAATACCACACAACTTATTCAATTTCTCATAATCTTACAATGTCTGCACTTAATTTCCTTGTAACACCTATCAGGTTGTCTACCAAGAGAACTCTTTTGTGCTTTAGTGAGCAGGCACCAAGGAGATCCCTGCCTGCCCAACCCTCTGTAGGAACGGTAGAGTCCTGACGTCAAGCCACTTTCCATTAATATTAACTCTGCGCTTTCCATTCATCATACATTCCTGTACAGGAAAGTGCAGGGTCGGCTGGAGGTAGAAACGTATTCTGATGAGCGCCAGCCCCCCACGGGGGATACCACAGTCGACCAACCACTGTTTTTCTTCTTCTTTTTTTTTTTTTTTTTGGTGGTACTGGGGTTCCTGGAAACCCTTCTACCTCCGGGATACATTCCCAGACCTATTTTATATCTTTATTTGGAAACAGGGTCTCTTAAGCCAGAGCAGCAGGCTTCGAACCTGTGCAATCCTTCTGTCTCTGCCTCCCAAGCGCAGAGATTACAAGCGTGCGCCACCACGCCCAGCGACCACCTATCTGATAAGTGACATTCAGAAGGCCTTGCACAGTAGGTATAAATTTCCTAAAGTTAACTTTTCCTTTCAAGGCTAAAAGCTTAAGTGAGTTAGGAGTTGTAAGCAGAGGAACAAAGAGCTTTTTTTTTTTTTTTTTTTTTTTTTTTTTTTTTTTGCGGGTTTAGGGATAGAACCCAGAGGCATTTGACCTCTGAGCTGCACCCCCTGCCCTATTTTTTATTCTTTATTTTGAAACTGGGTCTCACAGAGTTGCAGAGGGCCTCACTAATTAGCTGAGGCTGTCCGTGAACCGCGATCCTCCGGTCTCAGCCTCCCAAATGCTGGGATTACAAGCGTGTGCCACCACGCCCGGCAGAGCTCTTTCTATAGGTCCTTGAAAACTTCCCAACTACACAACAAAGAGTTCTTTCTATGTCACTCCAAGAAAAATTCCAATTACAAAAAATAAAAATATGAAAAATTTATATTCTTCTTCGTGCTATTTCAAGCACAAATCTTAAGACATTTTCTAGTCATATTCATATCAATTTCTGGATTATTACAGAACAGCAATCTCTCCCACTCAAAGCAATTTTCAATTTCTTCCAAAGAATCATCAATATTATCATTATTATAACTGAAATCAAGAGGGATAACGGCTTCATTTTGGCCAGCGTCTTCCAGCCCTGCGGAATTTGCCTCAGCCGGGCTACACCGGCTGCTGGAGCGAGGCCTAGAGCGACCCTTTCCCAGAAGCTCTAGAGGGAGTGTGTCCCCACAGATAGTTGACCCCAGACCCTCCCTGCTGAGCAGAGGACACAGACACAGCACTCTGCCCATGGTCGGCCACCATACCAGGTGCGCCACCATCACCCTTATGGCCCCAAAGGCTACAGGTGCTGAGGGCAGCCAGGTCCCAGATGACAGTCCGGGAGGCCTGGTCTCCTCTCTCAAACTCCCAGGGAGAAGGAGGACCAAGACGGTGAGACCCAGCGTCACTAAACCACTGTTCAGCCATGTCTGGAGGCCTGAAGGGTGAACAAACTGTACCCTGATGTCTCCAATACCACAAACACACACACCCGCATGCGTACACACACAAAAAAAAAAAAAAAAAAAAAAAACATGCAGTTTGGAGAGGCCAAGGTAAAGCCCCTGTAAATCCCAGCCCTGATGCTGCCTCTGGAGGCACCAGAAAGGATGCTCTGCCTCATCATGGCATCTTGCCTGATCTGATGGGGATGGAGCCCGTGTTGATGGCTAATAAGAACAAGCTTTGCTACTTAGGAAGAAAACAATAAAATCCTTTTCTGTCTCTGAGCTCTCAGCCAGAGCTGCAGCCAAGGTTGACCTTAGTCAACTCAAGGTTGTCTGTTAGCACAGCTGAATACTGAATGTTAGAAACACAGAACCTGGCCGGGCATGAAGGCACACGCATGCCATCCCGGTACTTGGGAGGCTGAGATGAAAGGATCGTGGTTCTCAGCCAGCCTCAGCTACTGAGTGAGGCCCTCCTCAACCTCAGGAGACCCTGTTTCAAAATGAAAAGAATAAAGGCAGCAGAGGCAGGGCCGTTCCTGCTGTATGACAGGGTCGCAGCTGGAAAAAGAATTCCACAGGGATAAAAGACTCTTCCATTATGACTTGGAATCCTATAAAATGGAATCCTCCATAAGACTCAATGATGCCTCATGATTTTAGTTATAATAATGACAATATTAAAGGTTCTTTGGGGAAAATTGAAAATAGCCTCGAATGGAGACTACTGTTCTGTAATAAATTAGGAAATTGATATGAATATGACTGGAAAATATCCTAAGATTTGTGCTGGGAATAGCACTAAGAATATGACTCATGAGGAATTTTTCAAAGAGGTACGTAGAAAAGAGCATTTTTTTTCTCCTCTGCTTACAACACCTAGCTCACCTAAGGTTTTAGCCATAAAAAGAAAAGAAAACTAAGGTATAGACAATGTATGTTGAGACCATGAGAAATAGAATAAGTTCAGTGTAGGTTTGGTGGTTAAGATTAAGTTAACAGAATACCCCAAGGTTAAAATGGTAGATGAAAATAGCAGTTAGACTTAGAAGTAGAAACAGTAAATCCAGCACTTACTTTTAAGATAGAGAATAAAAGTGAGTTGCAGTTTATCATTTATGACATAAGGTCATAGGTTAAACATAGGTAAGTAAAAGTTTTAAAAGATTATGGATGAGAATAAGTTTTGTAGGTCACCTCCTAACAGATTTAAATGAGAAATAGAACAGAAAAAATAGATGGTTTTAAGGGTGACTGCTTCTTGAAATTTAGGTTAATAAAAATACCAAATGTAAAACAAAATATGTATGACGTGGCTTGCTGTCATCTGTTTGGATTAATGTACAAATAAAGCATATTCTAGGGCACAGGCAGAGATGCCTTCTCTCTGTAGTAAACACAGGGTTTCTCATTCTTCAATTTTTCTGAACCTACATCTCCTTCAAGACCTCTGGACTGGCCGAGGCCGGACATCAGCATGAACCCGGGCATGGTGGTGCATGCTCATCATTCCAGCATTTGTGAGCTGAGTTGGGAGGATCATGGTTCGAGGCCAGACTCAACTACTTAGTGAGGCCCTCTGCAACTCACTGAGACCCAGTTTCAAAATAAAGACTAAATCTTCCTATGCGGCCACAATGAGAAATGCCATTTGAAATTGCTGGTTCTCCCTATAGACACAATACCCAGGTATCCTCAGTTGATGGAAACTGCACAGGTAAAGCCAAAGGGGGACAGAAGTTACTAAGTGTAGAGGAAATTATCTTTTCTTACCTGATGCTCCTTTTTCTTCCTGGGAGGAAGAAGGAAGGGAGGACAAAGAAATTCCCCCATCCTATTGTGTAAACGCACTTTTTTTCAGAGAACTGACTGGCACTGCACATCTCGGTTGGGTAAAGTAATAAACCATGCAGTGTATGATTGTGTGTAGTACAAGCGTGTGTGTGTGCTATTGGAGACTGAACGCAGGAGTGCTCTACCTCCAAGCCATAGCACTGGCCTGTTTATTTTTTGTTTTTGTTTTTGTTTTTTTCTTTTGGTGGTACTGGGGTTCCTGGAAGCCCTTTTACCTCTGGGCTACACTCCCGGACCTATTTTATACTTTGTATTTGGAAACATGGTCTCTTAAGCCAGGGGGGCTAGCTTCGAACCTGCAGGATCCTCCTGTCTCTGCCTCCCAAGCACGGGTTTTACAAGTGTGGCCACCACACCTGGCTAATGGGCACTTTATAAAGCAGGCAGTTACTATTCCTGCCCAATGTTTGGAAAGTCACATTCTAGCGCACAAGTAAGAGAATGTTATCCAGCCGGGCGTGGTGGCGCACGCTTGTAATCCCAGCATGTAATTCCAGCATTCGGGAGGCTGAGATGGAGGAACGCGGTTCAATGGAGGAACGCGGTTCACAAATATCCTCAGCTACTTAGGCCCTCTGCAACTCAGTGAGACCCTGTTTCAAATTAAAAATAAAAAATGGCAAAGAGGATGTAGCTCAGAGGTCGAATGCCCCGGGTTCCACTGCCAGACCGGCAAAGAAAAGAGAATGTTATCCCTTTTGGCAGCGTGCACGGTGTCTCTGAGGTCTCTTTGCCAAAGTCGTGCTTACACCTCACTCCCAGGATTCGATAGCACTCTGCTTACTGTCTAAGTAGACCATAACCCATTTCAGAAACACACCTGAGGATCCTTCTTAGTGGACACATCCAGCCAGAACCTAAAGGTACTTGTGCTTGATCTAGAAAGTCGGTCAAGGCCACAGCAGCAGCCCACACCAAGGGATACTCACTCCAAGGGAGGGTGCAGGCCTCCAGTGCTCTGATGCAGCCCTGACTGTCAGGAGCAGAGGGAAGGGGAGGGGACATGACCCCTCCCTGGCCCTTCTTCTGGTGATTCTAGGGACTGAACACTGAGCTGCAGCCCTTTAAACTGTTTACCTTAAAACAGGGCCTTGCTAAGTTCTAGGTCCTGTCCTTGAACTCATGACCCTCCTGTCTCAGTCTCCCAGGAGCTGCCCTGCGGCCATGCTTGGCCTGGGGGGGGGGGGGCCTCCCTACCTAATTCACCTCAGTCACTGCACTGGCCTGGACTCCCACCATTTACAGATTTCCTCTCCCTGCCTGTGAAAGATGTTCTTTTTCTCCTTCCTGGTATGCAAGAAGGGCATAATGGCCTGTAACACTGGTCCCTCCTGGTGACCTGGCGCAGTGGAAGGAGGTGGAGATATCCCTTCACACAAGGCTGCCAGGAGCTCTGGAGCAGCTGCAGGCATCAACTGCAGGGTTGTGGGTCAAAAGAAACTTGTGAGGGGCAGGGTTGGTTAGGACAGGGAGGTGGCCCTGAGCAAGCATTACTTAGCAAGGCCGCAGGGAGGAAGGAGGCATCCAGCTCCAGTTGGCAGAGAGAACTTATTCAAGGCATCCAAGTTTAGGGCCAAGAGGAAAGTCAAGGGACTGGCCAAGACAGTGGCCACTGTTACTCCATGATCCTTCTGCAATGCGTGGGGTTCACTCAGAGTTCCCCTTTTCTGTGGTACTGAGGATTGAATCCCGGAGCATTCGAACTCTGAGCAGCAGCAGCAGCCAATTTTTTTTTCTTGAATTTTAAAACAGGGTCTCACTAGGTTGAAGAGTTTCCCTACCTGGTGAGGCTGTCCTCAAACCACTGATCCTGTCTCGGCCTCCCAATTACTGGGAACACTAGTATGTGGCACACGCCACACACCTGACGAGTCCTCACTTGCTACAGGAAAACCAACCTCCACACCATGTGCCTTCAGGACAGGAGACACCCAGAAGTGGAGTGACAGGCACTCTGGAAGAAACTAAGTCATGCTTCATTTCTTCTTGTTGTGCATTTGTTCTGGAAGTTAGAGCAATGAATTTCTATTGCTGAGATATCTGGATGAGGTCTCCTAATGTACACTTGTAAAGACATGACTGGCAGGCACTCAGGTGACCTGGAGCTGCTTTGAAAGCAGAGAATCTCCCAACCCTTGTTGCTAATGCCATCTTCCTTTGCCCTAAACACTATTCTTGTCTGGCCACTAACCTCCTGAGATCAGCCTTGCTCTGCATAAAACACTCCCAAGATGTTCTTACCACTGTGCTGCTTTTGTTCTGACTGGGGTCTTCTTTACCACGATTCCTACCATAGCTCCTTCCTCTCTTCCTCCCTGAGCTCTCCCTGAGAGCCGCTCTATGTGATTCCCTCCACACCCGCCCCACTCAGTTTTCCTCAGAGTGCCCACACTGCACTGTGTCCTCCCCCTCACTCTGTTCTGCAATGGAAACGAGGGGACAGATATGGAGTCTCCACTCTCCTGTAACCAAGGCCTCGGATGCTGCTCAGGCAAGAAACATTTGCCCTCCTGCCATGGATCTGTCGCATCTTCTGGCCTAGGGCTTCTCAGCCCTGCTGGAGCCCCATCCACGTTGGCATGGCATCTCCAGGCAGGGTTCAGCCCAGCTGTGGCGTAAGGTCTGGACATGCCTCTTCTCCCAGGAGGACCCTCACTCGTCGCCTTGCTGTGTAGGGGAGGCATTCACGGCCGCTCTCACGCAGAGGCTCCAGGCGTTTCTCAGCACACTCTAGTTCTGACAGGGGGGTCCTCTCCAAGGTGAATTCTGAGTAAAGCAGCAGCTAAGGCCGCACATAATGCAGAGACGGCCAGTGTGCTGTGGCAAGTCTAGGTGGGACAGCTCTACACAGGTAACCCTACCTTCTCAAGAATGGGAGTGTGCACATTTGGGCATGAGTCCATTAGAGCGACCTGATTATTCTATTGTATGTTCCTAGTGTCTTTAATAAATTTGTATCATTTAATTTTGGTTTTTTGTCTTTCATCTTATTTTTTTGTTTACAGGTTAGCTCATCCTAAACATCTAGGAATGGCCGGGCGTGGTGGCGCACGCTTGTAATCCCTGCACTTGGGAGGCTGAGACAGGAGGATCGCACAGGTTCGAAGCCAGCCTCAGCTACCTAGTGAGACCCTATTTCCAAATAAAATAGAAAATAGGTCTGGGAAGCAGGAAGTGGTGGCGCACGCTTGTAATCCCCGCGCTTGGGAGGCTGAGACAGGAGGATCACACAGGTTTGAAGCCAGCCTCAGCTGCATAGTGAGGCTCTCAGCAACTTAGTGAGACCCTGCTTCCAAATAAAATATAAAATGGGTCTGGGAGTATAGCCCGGAGGTAGAAAGCCTCTGGGTTCCACCCCCAGTACCACCAAAAAAATAAATAAATAAAAAATAAACATCTAGGAATGAAAACTAGCTTCTTACGACATATAATTTCTATAATACCTATGCAAATTCCTCTAAGAGCACAGCCTGAATTTTCCACGTGACACAGAAGAGGCTCTGCATTACTGCAAACTACAAAAGCAGTAAGAGCTTTTTATAAAAACAGTCCAAACGACGAGTGAGGCAGAGAAAACGTGAGCTTCCCTGGGCCGGCCAAGCTTACAGATGGAATTCCGGAGGACACAAGAATAAAGGTCCAATTTTCCTCTTTTTTAGTATTCAGGGTAGAATCCAGGGACATTCTACCTCTGAACTCCATTCTCCATTCACAGGCCAATCTTATTTTTGTTTCCCAAGCTGAGGATGGAACCCAGGGGCATTCTACCTCAGAGCTACACCCCCAGCCCTAGTTTTTTATTCTTTATTTTTAAACAGGGTCTCCATAAGTTGTGGAGGGAGGGCCTCACTAAGTAGCTGAGGCTAGCTGCAAATCAAGGATCCTCCTGTCTCAGCCTCCCAAGTACTGGGATTACAAGTGTGCACCACCACACCTGGCTCCAAAAAAGATTTCTTAAAATGCAATAGATACTGAGAGAATTTATAAGGAATTTAAGAGTGTTTCGATGAATTAGTCATCTTAGGATAAGCTCAGCAGGAAAATTAACTAGATCAGCCACATGGAATGTTTACTCGCTGTTTTTTAGTTTAGTTTTGTTTTTAACTCTAAACGTTCACAAGATGGGTCACAATTTTTTTTTATCTCCAGATTTCTTGGTTGTGGTTTAGGAAAAATCACACAGTGGCCTAGAAAGACGTTGGGCCTTGGCATTCAGGTCAGGGGAGGTAGCAGCTGGAGACTGAACTCCTGTATTGGAAGCACTCCAAGACTCAGTGTACTGTGCCTCGGGGGCAGAGTTCTGAGTTGTGGCTGAATTCTCCTCAAACTGTGTGCTGCTGTTGTGATACCTACAAGCCTCATGGGTGTCTGCTCACATGTTAGGGTCGCTTGTGTGCTGAGGGCTGCTATGCCTTTGATGTTCAGGAAGAACTGTCTGCAGGGCCTGGGTGCTGGGGAGACAGACTTGCTTCACTAGAGCCGTAACTGCTGTGACTATACATACAAACGCTGGGAGACCCTTACTGTTCACAGCCCCGTAAGTCAGTCTCAGGCTGGATCATTTGGACTCTGTGTGAAAGTAATACTTCGCTTTGAACTCTAGGTGTTTAAAATTCCCATGGAGTCTCAGAAAGATAACCTTAGAAAACTGGAACTTCATGAGATACTCTAGTGTTGAACATGCCCTTCACATATCAAATTGGATTAAAGCAGTTCATAATGTTGAAAACAGTTTACACTGGAATCTCTAGATACAAATGTATTGCTAACTGCAGTGAAATTGAAGAAAGTTGTATAAAGGAGAATAAGAAAAGATTTCTATTACTATGCATGAGTGATACTGAGAAAGAGATAAGGAAAAGATTAACTACAAGGAAAGCATCAAATCAAAGTGTGCGGCAGACATTCGGCTTTGAATTTATGAAGACAGAGTAAGGGAAATTCTATTTTATTTATAATAATTCCATGCAAAACATACCAACCAATACACTAATTTTCAAAACTCTGAAATGGGCTTGATAAATGGAAAAAGAGCTGAGGTGGAATTTGAACTCTTAATGACAGATAAGTACTCAGGAACTTTACAGGACATTAAAAATATATTTTTAAATTTTATTTTTTGGCTGGTCTGAGGATGGAATCCAGGGGCATTCGACCTCCAAGCTACACCCCCTGCCCTGTTTTTTATTCCTTATTTTGAAACAGGGTCTCACTGAGTTGCAAAAGGCCTCATTAAGTAGCTGAGGTTGGCTGCGAACTGTGATCCTCCTGTCTCAGCCTCCAAAATGCTGGGATCACAAGCGTGCGCCACCACGCCCGGCTTCAACTCTTTTTTTTTTTTTTTTTTTTTTTGGTGATACTGGGGTTCCTGAAAGCCCTTCTAAATCCGGGCTACACTCCCAGACCTATTTTTTATTTTTGGAAACGGGGTCTCTTAAGCCACTGTGGCTGGCTTCGAACCTACGCGATCCTCCTATCTCTGTCTCCCAAGCGCGGGGATCACAAGCGTGTGCCACCATGCCCGGCTTCAACTCTTATTTTAAATTGTTCATCATACACCCATTTTCTCAAATAATAGGGATAAATAATCTAGGGATAAAATATGAGATACATCTTCATGAGGACAAACTGCATCAAAATAAAAGTCTTTAGGGAGCCGGGCGTGGTGGCGAATGACTATAATCTCAGCATTTGGGAGGCTGAGATGGGAGGATCACGGTTCATGGACAGCCTCAGCTACTACTTGGTGAGGCCCTTTGCAACTCAGTGAGACCCTGTTTCAAAATAAAGAATAAAAAATAGGGACCCCTGGGAATAATTTCCCAAAAACTCCTCAAAGAAACAAACAAACAAAAAAAAAAAAAACAGAAAGAGAAAAAGATAGAGAAACAGAAAAAGAGGAAAAAGATAGAAATACAGGAGATAGTTACCGCCCCATGCCAAAATGGCATGGGGGGGTGGCCCGGGCCAATTCACCACCCCTCAAGATACAACAGGTGGACTGGACTTTTTATACCCATGACCTCCATCTTGTTTACGGAATTCTGACATAGTGAACGCCCCTGTAAGGTACCTCCCCCAGCAAGGTGTGGCAAGGTGTCTCCTTTCATGAAGGTTGACCCTCCTCCCTCCTAGCTAGCTTATCTAATCATGTAGATCTGTCTTTAGATAAAGGCTTAGTTCTCCTCTCCTATTGACTTGCTAATTCCATTTAGCTCAGTCTACCTAAGTTTCAATAGCTCTTTGCTTCCTGACCAAAGCCAAGCCTTTCTCCCTCTCCAGGTCTGCGGCCATTTGACACAATCATTTTTGAAATATATTAATAATCAGAGCTTTCTCAAATCTTCCTAGGCCATTCCCAACACTGGTACACTTAGTGAGACCTGTTTCCAAATAAAGTATGAAGTAGGTCTGGGAGTGTAGCCTGGAGGTAGAAAGACCCCTGCGTTCCACCCCCAGGACCACAAAAATAAATAAAATCAAAAGTTATAAAAATAAATAAAACTAACAAGTTAAACTTAATAGTCTTCAACTTAGGAAAAAGGAGATATGACAATGTCTTAATGTTACAGTGTGTCTTTATATTCATGAGTGCAGTGTTGTGTGCCATTTTAATAAGAGTTGATAATCAATGACAGATAATTTAGTTAATAGCTAAGTAATAAGTTTTTAATGTCATATATGGATTGGTGCTTGTAAGTTTTATCTTAAAATTGACAGGCAAGCCAGGCGTGGTGGTACATGCTTCTAATCCCCACGCTTGGGAGGCTGAGACAGGAGAATCACACAGGTTCAAAGCCAGCCTCAGCTACTTAGTGAGGCTCTCAGCAACTTAGTGAGACCCTGTTTCCAAATAAAATATAAAATAGGGCTGGGAGTATAGCCAGGAGGTAGAAAGCCTCTGGGTTCCACCCCCAGTGCTACCAAAAAAAAAAAAAAAAAAAAAATTTGACCGGCGGAGAGCAGCTGCCCAGGTCTAGCCCACCTCTGTCTTAGATAAGAAACCCCGGCTTATGCCTTATTTGAAGTTAGATGCTTTAGGAGTTGGTTTAAGTTTTATAAGTTTGCTGTGACTAAAAATAAGATTAATATTTGTGACAATATTATTATTATTGTATGAGATAACATCAATCAATAGTATTGTGATCAGTAGTATTGTGCACCAATAGTTCAATAGTATTGGGTGGTAATTATAAGCCTATAGTTATAAATTTAATACCAGAAGTTTGTAATAGCTAATAATAAAAATAAGATAATAGGTGATTAGAAAATGTTTTTAATTGTATGGAAGTTTCATAAGTTGTAAGCTCAAGTGGCCAATATTAATGGGAAAATTCCTAGAAAAGCTAAAAGTGTAGAGTATCCACCCAGACTAAGAGCACCCGCCCCTACCAGGGCTGTAAATCTAGATAAGAGACCCTCTGCCCCTACCCCTGTTATGAGAATGTAAAGTGGGAAATTTTAAAAATGTCATCAATGATGTAAAAATGACTTGCAATTTGATGTAAAACTATAAATTTGACCCCCAAACGGAGCTCTGGGCCCATGCCATTTCTGCTGTGCCAGAGGTGCTTGGGTCCAGGTTCGAACCTGTAATAAAGTGTGGCTTGACAGACTAATAAATAATTGGCTGTGGACAGTTATGCTTGCTACAACATTAAGGCATTTAATATTCACGTGAAGTGGACCCTTCTTGTATCATACCACAAAAATTACAACCTAGAGAAACTTTAAAGTAATTTTTTTCTTGGTGATACTGGGGATGAAACCCTGGCTAAACTTCCAGACCTATTTTATAATTTTTATTTGGAAATAGGGGCTCTTAAGCCAGGGAGGCTGGCTTGGAACCTGGGCGATCCTCCTGTCTCAGCCTCCCAAGCATGGGGATAACAAGCATGCGTGACCACGCCCAGCTAAAGTAAACTTTTTAAAGCCCTAAACACCAGGGCGTGGTGGTACACACTTGTAATCCCTGCATTTGGGAGCCTGAAATAGGAGGACAGCAGGTTTGGGGCCAGCCTCAGCTACTTAGTGAGGCCCTCTGCAACTTAATGAGACCCTGCGTCAAAATAAAGAATAAAAAATCAGGCTAGGGGTGTAGCTCAGAGGTAGACTGCGCCTGGGTTCCATCCCCAGTACCAACAACAAAAAAATTTTTTAATGAAAAAAACCTAATCACAACTCAAGTTTCTGATGCTTCTCAGGGTCCCAGAAGCCACAGGGATTTGCATTATTCATTGGGGCTTCCAAACCATTACACCCCTTAAAAGAAACCAAGTGCAAAACAGACATATCTGTGCCAAGGCCCAAGTCCCTGAGCTAAGTGCCATAAACAGGACTTATCAGGAATATGTGAAAACAGATGCGGAAGCATTCCATACAAAGACCTTCACAAACCTTGGGGTGAGAAGCAGCATTTCTGCCTCTGGGCACTGGCCTTCCGCAAGGCTTCTCTCTCTCTAGCACACACAGGGTTGCCAGCGCCCTCTTGCACTAGTGATTTTAATGAGGCCCTTCACAACTCAGTGAAACCCTGCTTCCAAAAAAATAAAAAATAGGGCTGGGGGTGTGGCATGGAGGTCAAATACCCCCAGATTCCATCCACAGTGGGGGGGGAGGCAACTATGAGCCAGGCGTGGTAGCACAGGTTTGTAATCCCAACATTTTGGTGGCTGAAACAGGAGGATCAGTTTGTGGCCAGCATCAGCTATTACTTAATGAGGCCCTTTGCAACTCAGTGGGATCCTGTTTAAAAATAAAGAATTGCTGGGCATGGTAACTCATGCTTGTAATCCCCACACTTGGGAGGCTGAAACAGGAGGATAACACAGATTTGAAGGTAGCCTCAGCTACTGAGGCTCTTAGAAGCTTAATGTGACCCTGTTTTCAAATAAAGTATAAAAAAGGTCTGGGAGTATACCCCAAAGGTAGAAAAGCCCCTGGGCTCCACTCCCAGTACCACAGAAAAAGAAAGAAAGAAAGAAAAAAAGAATAAGCCGGGAGTAGTTTCAAAATAAAGAATAAAAAAAGGGCTGAGGTTGTAGCTTGGAAGTAGACTACCCCAGGGTTACATCCCAAGCACCACGAATAAATAAATAATAAAAACTACTATGCCAGGCATGGTGGCACATGCTTGTAATCCCCATGCTTGGGAGGCTGAGACAGGAGGATCAGCAACTTAGTGAGACCCTGTTTCCAAATAAAATATAAAAAAGGTCTGGGAGTATAGCCCGGAGGTAGAAAGCCTCTGGGTTCCACCCCCAGTACCACCAAAATAATAATAATAATAATAATAACAACAACAACTATGAAAATAGGGCTGGGGATGTACCTTGGAGGTAGAATGCCCCTGGATTCCATCCCCAGTAACCCAAAAAGAACTACAAAAAAGGAATAAAATGCAGGATGAGGAGATGGAAAGCCTATCTTCTAATAAATCATGTTGATCTATTCTGTTATGCTGGGTCATGATTCAAATAATTTCCAACCAACTTTAAGAAAACATGTCCCCTTTAATTTTAATAACAACTAAGCCCACTTTCCTCATGACAAGAACACGCAGGAGGCACAGGTGTGAGTTCAAGCCCCGTTGGGGTCTGTGGCCCAGACATGGAGCCCGAGGGTGTGGGTGCGATTGTGTGGAGGAAGGGGGCCCGAGGACGTGTGGTGAGTGGGTATGGAGGCTGGGGGATCCTGACACTGCAGCCTCTTGTCTAAGGAGGGGTGGGGAGCTGGGGCAGGGAGGGTGGGCTCACAGCAGTGTGCACAGCACGGGGTGTTTCTGATTCACTTGCCCACTGGGTGCAAGTGGGTCCTGGTAAGGCGCTGCGCAGAGGGGAGGAGACTTTACCACTGAACTAGAGTGATGGTCCCCATCTGCAATTTAGGGTTCACTCATGTTTCAGTGTTCCACAAAGAACTTAAGATTTGCTTGTGCTATTCTTATAAAGAACAAGCATTACAAGAATAATTCAAAGGTGTGGTGGCACAAGCTTGTAATCCCAGCATTTGGAGGCTGAGACAGGAGGATGGCAGAGATCCCCTCAGCAACTCAGTGAGCCCCTGCTTCAAATTAATATTAAAAAAAAAATAGGTTTGGGAGTGTAGCTGGGAGGTAGAATGCCCTGGGTTCCATCCACAGCACCACAGAAAAAAATAATACCTCACACAACGCAATGTTCTATACACCAAATCTTAACACATTGCACATCTGCAGTGAAGAACTGTTAGTTAGCTTGACTTCCTGGAGGGCTGGGAGTGGAGTGGAGGCCAAGGCCAGTGTGGTCAAGGCCTGAGCACTGGGCACAGAGAGCACAGTCCCCCAGTCTTGGCTCTGAGGAAAGTGGGGCCAATATTGTAGTCTAAGCTCTCTTGCTAATTAGAAACCAATCTGGCTGGGCATGGCGGTGCAGGCCTGCTACAGAGGATAAGGCAGGGGGGGTAAGCAGGCCTGAGGCCGGCTTGGGCCACTCACTAAGACTTGGCCTCAAAACAAACTTTGTAAAGGGGGCTGGGGGTGCAGCTCAGTGATTGAACACTTACTGGGCACATGTGAGGCCCTAGGTTCTATCCCCAATGCTATAAAAACCAAAAACCTGGAATCCCAGGAGCTCATTAGGGCACACAAATAAAGAATCCAACCTGCGGCCACCCGCAGCCACTTTCTCTTAGTTCCTGGGCGGTGGTCAACGCTGTGCCCCTCAGGACTGGTTCCTGTTGCCAGCTCCCTAGGAGTCCAGCTGCCAAGCCTCCGCAGCCTGGGCTGGCCCCGCTCACGCACTTGTGACCGCCCTTGCTGAGATGGACTCATGTGAACACTCTGTGCTATGTTTGCAGACGATGGATCGCTCAACACACATCTATAGGGATGTGATGCTGGGCCAGGTGAGGCTGCCCATCAGGACAGAAAGTGCTCACACCACACAGGCATCAGTGAAGAAGGGCTTTTGTCACTAGTCCCAGCAGTATAAGCAGCACCCTCTACATGCTCTGTGTGTGTGTGTGTGTACACACTTGGGGCAGAACCCAGGGTATTCTAACTCGGAGCTGAACTCCCATTTCTGTCTCTCTCAGTTAGGTCAGCAGGGACAGTGGCTGCCCCAGCCCCTGGCAATTCCAGCTAGCTGACGCATGTAGCTGCAGGTAAACACCAGTTTTCTACCCTGGCCAACACCGATATGTGTGCAACCACAAACACGTGTTACCCGGTTCCCGATACAGGTGGCACACAGTTCCAAGCACTTCAACACAAACCACTGCTTAAGAAATAACCACCTACCTGCCTGGAAAGCCCCCAATTCCCCACTATCCCCCACCCCCAAAAAACAGCCCCATAGAAAGTTCCAACCTGCCACCCCCAGGCACAATTCCCTGGCCGCCTCTGGACCTCAGTGCAGAATAAAGTGCCTCTTGCTTTCCACTTGGCCAATGCCCATTCCCTGCGTCATGCCTTCACACTCTTTCTTCCTTTTGTGATATCCGAGACTAAACTCGGGCATTCTACTTCTGAGCTACATGCCCAATCTTATTTTACAGTCTTTATTTTGAAGCAGGGTCTGTCTAGGTTGCTAAGAGCCTTCCTAAATTGCTGCCGCTGTTTCAAACCTGTGACCCTCTAAGCCTCCCGAGTATTAGGATTACTGGCAGGAGCCACCATACCCAGCTTCTTCTAAACAATTTGGGGGGGGGGGTGTCAATGTGGTCCTCAGACCTTCCCTGGAAAGAGAAATGGGAATAGAAATAACACCACAATATTAATATTAAACCACACCTGTTTAAGGATGTGGGAAAGAAATCCCCTGCAGACACTGGGATTTTCTGAGTAACTTGTGTCCTTCAGGCTACAATCCCAAAACTCAGAGGAAGACACTGGAGGATTACAGGTTCAAGGCCAGTGCAGTAACCCTGCAAGGCCCTGTTTCAAAAATAAAAGAGCCGGGCATGGTGACACATGCTTGTAATCCCAGCTTTTGGGAGGCTGAGACAGGAGGATCTGGTCCAAGGCCAGCCTCAACTACTTAGTGAGGCCCTTTGCAACACAGTGAGACCCTGTTTCAAAATAAAGAGTAAACCGGGCGTGGTGGCTCATGCTTGAAATCCTAGCATTTAGGAGGCTGAGACAGGAGGATCACTGTTCAAGGACAACCTAAACTACTACTTAGTGAGGACTTTTGCAACTTAGTGAGACGCTGTTTCAAAATAAATAAAAGAATAGGGCAGGGGGTGTAGCTCAGAGGTAGAATGCCCCTGGGTTCCATGCCCAGCACTGCAAAAATATAATATAATAAAATAAAGAGTATCAAATAGGGCTGAGGGTGTGGCTTTGAGGTCAAATATCCCTGGTTTCATCCCCAGTACTGCAAAAAAAAAGGCTTTGCTAAGTTGCTGACAGACTCAGTGCTGCTGAGGCTGGTCTCGAGCCTTGGTCCTCCTATCTAAGCTTCCAACTGTCCTCTACATTCCTTTATTATCATTTGTAGCCAGTAACTGACTATGATCCTTTGCAGTTTTTTGTCCTCAGTAGTGAGTCAGTACAGATTATAAATTTGAGCGTGAACTTTTTAAAAAATACCGGTAAGAATCCCACCAGCGACTCCTCCATGCTCCCTGCTCTGATCCCCGTGCTCCGGCCATCGGGCAGCAAAGGCAGGCAGGGCCTGGAGGGCAGTGCCCATGGGCAGGAGCCCTCTGCAGGCATCACAGGGGAGTGGATGCCTGCAAGGCCAAGGTCTAAGCATTTAAGACGCTTTCTCCCCACCCCCACAGCACTCAGCCCTCATTTGAGCAAAGAGTTCACTCTGCCAGCCTACAGCCACAGCCCAGCAAGCTGTTTTGTTAAGTAGTCATTTCAGTTCGCATCTAAAAGTGGTTCCCACAGAAACCAGTTCAAACTGGAGGGAGTTAATGTTCAGGTGTTGCTGTTTTTATCAAGCTCCCACAACTCCGCAACATCCCTGAGTGTACTGAATAGGTTAGAGGTCACAGGAATCTTCAGAGCAGTGACTACAGAAACCCTCCCTGCCCAAGGCTCAGCCCAAGGACACAGCCTCCAGGATGGTTTTCCTTTTTTTGGGGGGGGGGGGGAGAGCTGGGGATGGAACCCAGCTGGTATTGGACCTCTAAACTACACCCCAGCCCTGGTTTTTCTTGTTTGTTTAGCTGAGGCTAGCCATGCCACAAACCAAAGATCCTCCTGTCTCAGCCTCCCAAATACTGGGATTACAAGCATAAGCCACCAAGCCTGGCTTATTTTTTCTTAAACAAAGTGCAAATAAATTGCAGAACACTTCACTAAGTAGCTGAGGAGGACCGCAAACCTATGACCTTCCTGTCTCAACCTCCCAACTAATGGGATCACAGCCATGTGCCACCATGCAAGGCTTAAACACCATTTCAAAATAAAAAATGTAAAGGGCTGGAGGAGAGCCATGTGGTGGTGCACACTTGTAATCCCGGTGCTGGGGGGAGGGGGGAGCTGGCAGGAGGATCACAGGTTCCAGGGCAGCCTCAAAAAGTAGTGAGAATCTAAGCTACTTAGCAAGACTCTTTCAAAACAAAAAAATTGAGCTCAGGTGTAGCTCGAAAGTAGAATGCCCCTGACTTCAATCTCCAGTAACAAAAAAAAAAAACTAGTAAGTAAATAGATAAATAAATACGAAAAAAGGAGGCTCCTTCATACCTCTAAACAAGAATATATTCACCAGAAATAGTATCTTTTTCTTTTTCTTTTTTTTTTTTTTTCTTCTTGTTTTTGGTACTGGAGATTGAACCCAGAGGCATTCTACCTCTGAGCTACACCCCCAACACTATTTTTTTTTTCTTTGCAGGTCGGGGAATGGAACCCAGGGGCATTTGACCTCTGAGCTACAGCCCCTGCCCTGTATTTTATTCTTTATTTTGAAACCGGGTCTCACTGAGCTGGCAAAGGGTCTCACTAAGTAGCTGAGGCTGTCAGCAAACTGGGATCTTTCGGTCTCAGCCTCCCGAATGCTGGGATTACACATGTGCGCCACCATGCCCAGCTTCTATTATATTTTTAATTCAGAAACAGGGTCTCACAGGGTCCTGAGAGTCCCACTACTTGCTGAGGCCGTCCTCTAACATGAGACCCTCCAGTCTCTTGCTCCAAGTAGTAGGATTCTAGGTACTTTGCCTCCAGGGCCAGCTGTAAGAGACAAGGTATCTGGCACTGAAGGCCACTATGAAAAAATTCCTTGTCCAATCTACAGACTGGTGTACAACAGGCCCAGTGCCCTAGAGCAGACCTCAGGGCCACAGCGGGGTCTACTAACACTCTGAGACCCACATCGATCCAACAAGTTCACACCCAAACTTACCTGAAATCCACCGTGGTGTGCTGTATGTCTCAAGGAATACACTTTCCAAAGAGCAATAGGGCCAGAAGAACCTGGACTTGGCAGCACCAAGAAGCCTCTCCCTCATGCCTGGAGGGCAGAAAGCCATGTCCTGCCCTAGGGCAGGGCTGCAGGAGCACAGGCTCTCAGACCCAAGGAAACTCAGCAGGGGCAGGTCTCCACAGCTGAGGTCAGGTCCCCAAAGGCACAAGAGGAAGCGGGAAGGTGTCTGGTGAGGTAGCAGATGCAGGGCCTGCAGAGCCCTCCTGCAGGGGCCCAGCTCCCTGCTCCCTGCTCCCTGCTCCCTGCTCCCTGCTCCCTGCTCCCTGCTCCCTGCTCCCTGCTCCCAGCTCCCTGCTCCCTGCAAAAAGGAAGAGGGCGTGCTCCACGGGGCTTAAATGCTTAAGGCTGCTGGGGGCGTGAGTGGAGGACAGGGAAGGGGCTGCTCAAGCTAGCCTCCACCCTCAGAGGTGGGGCCTCAGCCCAGTGCTTCCCCCAGGCTTCTAACACTAGGAAGTGGGCCTGCTTTGTAATGGTGACATGTTAGTATCTTTTAAGCTCCATCATCCTGACCAGCTCAGTGACCAACTAGACTTCTGCTTACCAATTACATTCTGCTTGACCTTTGGGGCAGAAGAAATACAACAATACAGAATACTCAGTACATTTCAGGTATCTTGCATTTAAAAGAAACCAAGTCAAAAGCATTACTTAAGCTTCTCAAGAGTTTCAAGACTTTCTGCACCTACTATGACATTAAATGTATACCTAAGCGACCACTTGTGCTGTCTCACTCCAGGTGTTACTGCAGCCCACAGGATGGTGTCTAGCAAGGAAAGAGGTCACCTGGAGGGAACCAAGGAGCCGGACAGCTGGCCAGGATCAATACCAGGGCACCCTTTGCTGGGAGGTGAATCTCCGCATTCTGTCCTCATCAATTCCAAAGCCTCGTCCACAGCAACAGGGAAATACGAACACCACAAAATAGTTCACAGAAGTGAAGTTGTTTTCTTTTACCAGGTTCACCAGAACCGTGGCCATTCTGCTGCCGTGTGGTATTATCGGCAGAACAGAGTGAGCCGGTTATTCTCATAAAGCAGGAGCAGAAAACAAGTGACAGCAGTCTTCCCATTTTCCAGATGTGTTCACAACCATCTTGGATACAACTTAATGTAAAGATTTCCTAGCCAACCATGAGCACAGCAATTTGCTTGGGCTTCCTAGGTAATTAGGTATAATAGTAATAATAAAACTAGGTCCTTCAGATATTCTGGTTTACCAATGAAGGAATGCAGGAAGAAGAATCTAAGATATTGACAATACTAGTATAGGGAATCTACTAGAAATAAGAAAGCAGGATATTAGAATTAAAATAGGACCCTTGTAGAAGTAAGAGAGTAACAAAAACATGTGAGAGTACTGTAAGGAAACATTCCCCTCTCCTGATAAAATTAAAATGTGAAGAATTAACTGTGAGTCTCTGCTTCGGTAACCCCACTTGCCAATATAAAGTACAACTTGTAAGTTCCTGCTTATGATAACTGCCTGAGTTCTGGCTTCTGTGAAACTGCTTGCTTATGTCCCAGCTACCTTAATGTTAAAAGTTGTTTTAATTTAAAAACCTAGGTTACTATTAGAAATTATTTTAAGGATAGACTTGTTTTTCAAAATTCTTGATGTTAAGAATTGTTTTTTAAAGTTTGAGATATTTTAAAATAGTATAAAGTAATTTAGGGAATGAAGCTATTTTTCTTGGAAGTGAGGCCCAAGCTCACCGCAACTTTATCTCAAGGAAGCACCCGGAGGGCTCCTCAAACGGTCAGTACTCAGGGGCCGAGCTGAAGGTTGCCATAGTAACCAAGCATGAAAGAGAAAGTCACTCTTTGGCGGGCAGTGACGTAGAAAGGCTGTCATTTAAGACTATTTGCTGTAATTCAAGTGTGTGTGTGCTTTCTTTTGAAATTATTGGTTGTACTTGTTTACCTTTTTATCTGATTGGTTATATCCTACCTTTTGGCGGGCTGTGACGTGTGTAACCACCCCTCCAGGGGCTATAAAAATAGAGCCTGAAGTGTGCTCAGGGTCGAGCTCCGACCACTTTCCTTGCTGTCTACTGAGGCTGAACGCTAGCTCGGCCAGAGGCTCCCTCTGGTAGCTGCTGGGCAATTCCTCTACTGACAGTCAAGCTAGTGAAGGAGTCTCGACCCTGGCATGCCAGTGAGAGCTGCAGCACTATAAACTCTGCTTGTGAGTTGCAACCTTGGTGTGTCCTTCGTTATTTGGGTAAGGGGGTGACTCTCGGACCCTAACATCTGGAGGCCCCAGCGAGATCCCTCCCCCCACCTAGCGAACGACCCCAAGGGCAGGAGTTTAACTACAACGGACCTCAGGCAACGAGACGTCGTGTAAGACCTGGGAAGAGACAGAGGAAAAGGCGGGGGCAACGGGACGCCGTATAAGGCCCTCGTGACCTCTGTCACCCCTCAGGCAACGAGACGTCGTGTAAGGCCTGAGGAGGAGAGAGGGGGCTTAGGCAACGAGACGTCGTGTAAGACCTAAGTGACCTCCAGAGACTTTTTCAAGTCTCATTGGAGAGGGGATTCTTGTGGAAACCCCTGAGCTAGCAACGAAGCCGTCCTGGCGAACGAAGAAGTGCTCGAGCTGATCGACCTGCAGCCGGCGAAGTGGACACCATTTGGCCTCATCCAGGATCCTAGCAGTAAGTGTGGTGTAAATGTGAGAAGGACCGGTCCGTATGAATGGAGAGCATGGAGTGAGTGGAAACAAATGATGTGTGTTATTGGAATTGCAATTCCTGTGCTTATTATAATTTTTTTATTAGAATACTGGTACCAGCAATAGAAATAAGTAAAAGTTTTATTGCAAGTAGTTTATTATAATTGGGTTTTAATAATAATAACAAATTAATATGTCTAATTAGTTAGGGCATTTATTGGTTGTTATATTAAGGTATCCGTGTCAGGAAGGGCTAATCTTGGGTGGAGTTGAGCAACGACATCTATTAAAAATTAAATTCTAACAGTCCGCCAGGGGAGTGCACATGAGGGGTGGTCGCCCAGCACTCCGGACGAGCCTACCTCTGCTAGAGAGGGCAGGTTTTTTTACCTGAGGCACTGTGGAGGCATACGACACCTGGCCAAAAACCTGGTGGAGTCCCCTCCTTAATACAGCACACTTGCAGACCCGACACACTAGGAAAACCCATCCCAGACTCTGGTATAGGCGAAGGACTTCTACCGGTTGCCCGGGTGGCTTTCCGACCACCTGTAGCCCTTAAGGACTGGGGGGAGCAACTTGGATGAAGAACTAGCCACCAGAGTCTAAAATAAGACCCCTAGACTCATAACTCCTCCACCCAACTTAGAGACATAAAAAAAAAAAAAAAAAAAAAAAAAAAACTAGAATAAATTAGTTAACGATGGGGCAAGCCCAGGTTACGCCCAGAGGTCTCATGCTTTTCCACTTCTCGGAGGTCCAGAAAGAAGCTCAAGAAAAGGGCCTGATTATCAAGAAAGGTAAGTTTAATACTCTCTGCTCTGTTGAATGGCCAGCTCTTGGAGTTGGATGGCCACCACAGGGATCATTTTCCCCAGGCTTAATTTCAAAGGTCAAAACAATCATCACGCAGCCGGGTAGCCAGGGCCATCCTGATCAATTCCCTTATATCTTGGTCTGGGAGGACATAGTTCAAGAGCCCCCTTCCTGGCTCCGGCCAATTCTGCAAACTATTGGCAATGCAGCCCTAGTAGTCCAGGAAAAGAAGGGAGCCACAGGAGCCTCTAACTCTCTTGGGGAGAAATTTTCCGCCCCAGTACTGCCGGAAAGCTCGCCCTTATACCCTTCTTTACTAGATTTAGATATAGCCAGACCACCTCCCTACGCCCAGGCAGAACAGGCAGCTGAGGGACCTAATAGTGTGGCCAGGCCCTCCTCTTCAGCACCCGTATCTCAGAACCAGGACAGAGGTCGTAGACCACGAACTAGGGGGCTCCAAAGACAGGAAGAGGAACAGGAGCCCACCTCCTCAACACAAGAGGAGGAGGTCTCGGTTCTCCCAGTTCGTGCCACTGGACAGGGGGGACCGGAAGGGAATCACCTTTATCAGTATTGGCCTTTCTCCTCCAGTGACCTATATAACTGGAGAACCCAGAACCCCCCTTTCTCTGAAGATCCTAAGTGTCTTATAGGATTATTAGAATCTATCATGCATACCCATTGCCCCACCTGGGATGACTGCCAGCAGCTGTTGAAAACACTCTTCACCACTGAAGAAAGGGAGCGCATTATCAACGAAGCCAGAAAGAATGTTCTCGGCGAGAATGGGAGACCCACCACACTCCAGAATGAAATTGAGGACACCTTCCCTCTCAACCGCCCAGACTGGGACTTCAGGGACGCACGAGGTAGGGAGCGTCTCCGAGTATACCGCCAGACTCTAATGACCGGTCTCCAAGCAGCTGCCAGGCAGCCTACTAATTTTTCCAAAGTAAAAGCTGTTGTTCAAGGAGACACTGAAAGCCCGGCCGCATTTTTAGAGCGTTTGTACGATGCTTATAGGCAGTATACCCCAATAAATCCAAAGGCAGACGAACATCGATCAGCCATTATACTTTCTTTCATTAGTCAGGCAGCTCCTGATATCAGAAAGAAATTAAGCAAACAGGAGAATCTGGGAGAGTTAACTGTGGGAGAAATGATGCAAATAGCAGAGAAAGTATTTAATACCAGAGAGACTAAGGAAGAGAGAGAGGAAAGGTTAAGAAAGGAAGATAGGGAGGTCCAGGAGAAAATTAGAAGGGAAGATCGTGAATTCCAAGCAAGGGAAAACCGAAAGCAGCAGAAAGAAATAGCTCGAATCTTTTTGGCAGGAATCAAGGACAGGGATGAATATAAGCTAAGGAACAAAAACTTTACTAGGTTAGACAGGAACCAGTGTGCAGGATGCAGGGGTTATGGGCACTGGAAGCATAACTGCCCAAAACTTCAAGAAAGGGAAAGAAGGGGAAACAATTATAATTTTAAAAGGGAAAGGGAAAGAGCGGTGGAACAAGCCAAGGGTCTCTTAGTGGGAGAAAAACAATGAGGGGGTCAGGGCTCGACTCCCCTCCCCGAGTCTTGGGTAACTTTAACAGTGGAGGGGAAACCGGTGGGATTCATGGTAGACACCGGAGCACAATATTCTGTATTAAACCAGTCGTGGGGAAAGCTAGATAACCAAAGAACTAGTGTGGTCCAGGGGGCCACTGGCTCGAAACTTTGTTCATGGACAAATAAACGAACTGTTCATTTGGGGAAACATCAGGTCACTCACTCATTTCTGGTGGTTCCTGAAAGCCCAGCCCCATTATTGGGAAGAGATTTGCTTACTAAGGTAAATGCCCGTATCCATTTTGAGCCGGAAGGAATTAAGGTTACTGACGGAGATGGCCAGCCATTACATGTCCTAACCTTGTCACTAAATGATGAATACCGTTTATTTAAAGAGCAAGGGAAGGAATTAAGAGATCAGGAGGATATGACAATATGGTTAGAGCGCTACCCCAATGCCTGGGCTGAAATAACAGGCGTAGGACTAGCCAAGCATGTGGCTCCAATCATAGTGGAATTGAAAGCTACTGCCCAACCTATAAGGGTTAAACAATATCCAATGCCCGAGGAAGCACGACGAGGGATAGCGCCTCATATCCATAGACTGCTGAGAGCTGGAGTCCTCAGGCCCTGTCATTCGGCATGGAACACCCCTCTCCTCCCAGTCAAAAAGCCAGGAGGAACAGATTATCGACCAGTGCAGGATCTTAGAAAGATCAATGAAAGAACTGAAGACATACACCCAACCGTGCCTAATCCCTACACAATTTTGAGCCATCTTTCCCCAATACTAATTTGGTACACGACTCTCGATTTAAAGGATGCGTATTTTAGTTTAAGATTGGCTGAGGTTAGCCAACCATTGTTTGCTTTTGAGTGGCAAGAAGAAAAAGGGGGAAAGATAGGCCAATTAACGTGGACCAGGCTCCCCCAGGGATTCAAGAATTCCCCCACTCTTTTTAATGAGGCCCTTAGCCAGGATCTGGAGCATTTCCGACAGACTCATCCTCACGTGACTTTGCTACAGTATGTTGATGATTTGCTGCTAGCGGCAGCTACTAGACAGGAATGCTTGGAAGCGACAGGCCAGCTACTAGAGGAGTTGGGGGCCCTGGGGTATCGTGCCAGTGCTAAAAAGGCACAGATTTGCCAACAGACGGTCACATACCTGGGATACAAACTAAGGAATGGAGCGCGATGGCTGACTGACGAAATGAAGAAAACCGTTCTTCATATCCCGACCCCTACCTCCGCTCGAAAGGTAAGAGAATTCCTGGGGTCTGCCGGGTTTTGTCGACTATGGATACCTAATTTTGCGGAGGTGGCCAGGCCCCTCTATGAGGCTACCAAAGAGACTAAACAGTGGCAATGGACCAGGGAACATCAACAGGCATTTGATCATCTTAAAAGAGCCCTCTTACAGGCTCCTGCATTAACCTTGCCTGATCCTCTAAAGCCATTCGTCCTGTTTGTGGACGAACGAGGAGGAGTAGCAAAAGGGGTGTTAACCCAGCGGCTGGGACCATGGAAAAGGCCAGTAGCCTACCTGTCAAAGAGACTGGATGCGGTGGCAGCCGGGTGGCCCCCATGCCTCCGCATCATCGCAGCTATAGCAGTTCTTGTCAAAGATGCAGATAAATTAACGTTTGGACAAAATCTGCAAATAACCGCTCCCCACCCAGTGGAAGGAGTCCTAAGGCAGCCTCCAGGCAAATGGATGACAAATGCCAGACTAACTCATTACCAGGGACTGTTGCTGGATTCACCTAGGATCACCTTCACGGATCCAGTGATCTTGAATCCAGCCACCCTGCTGCCCACGCCAGACCTGGAGCAACCCCTTCATAATTGCACGGAAGTCTTGTCTGAGGTCGCTCAGATACGAGGGGATTTACAAGATGTCCCTTTGCTGAACTGTGAACTATGTTGGTATACAGATGGTAGCAGTTTCGTGCAGAACGGACAGCGGCGAGCTGGGGCAGCAGTGGTGAGTCAGGATGGAGAGGTAATCTGGAGCAGTGCTCTGCCTCCCGGGACATCAGCCCAAAAGGCAGAACTAGTGGCGATGGCTGAGGCTCTTGAGCGAGCCGAAGGAAGACGTGTTAATATTTACACGGACAGCCGGTATGCATTTGGAACTGTGCATGTGCATGGCGCCATCTACCGGGAGCGGGGATTTCGCTCTGCAGAAGGCCGAGAACTCAAAAACTTGGCTGAAGTACAGCGGTTGTTAACTGCTGTGAATAAACCAAAAGCTGTGGCTGTGATGCATATCCCAGGACATCAATCCGCTAACACCCCCGAAGCAATTGGTAACCGGCAAGCAGATGCGGAGGCCAGACGAGTGGCTGCAGAAGATTGGGGTGAGGTGCAACAACATCCTAGCGATGCGAATAAGCCAGAAGTCATGGCTCTGGTGAGTCTGCCTCTTCCTGAGTTACCAGCTTTGCCCCCTCAGCCAAATTACTCCCCAGAGGACTTGAATTGGATAAAAAGACATTTAGGACTGAGGGATCCTATAAATACTAGGGAGTGGCACAGAGACTGTGATGGAAAACTGATTTTGCCACAAGATTTGGGACATTTTCTTCTCGCTAACCTCCACCAAACATCCCACTTGGGATGGAAAAAACTACTAACTCTATTCTCTGCAGCCCAGCTCCGGTTTCCCCATCAAGCAAGTATAGCTCGACAGGTAGTAGATCGCTGTGTAAGCTGTATCATGATGAAGCCAGCCTTGCAAAAGAATATACATACAGGTATTCGAATAACCGGGAGGGCACCAGGAAGGAGTTGGGAGGTGGACTTTACTGAGGTAAAACCGGGCAAATTTGGGTACAGATATCTATTAGTATTAGTGGATACTTTCTCGGGGTGGGTAGAAGCATTTCCCACAAAGAGGGAAACAAGTCAGGTGGTAGCTAAAGCCTTGTTGGAAGAAATCATTCCCCGCTATGGGATCCCACAGGCCATTGGGTCTGATAACGGTCCGGCTTTCATTAGTAAAGTCCTCCAAGGACTAGCTCAAGCCATGGGGATTGATTGGAAATTACATTGTGAATATAACCCCCAGAGCTCTGGGCAGGTAGAGAGGATGAATCGGACCTTAAAGGAGACCTTAACTAAATTGGTAACAGAGACTGGCGGTGACTGGGTGACACTCCTTCCCTTAGCCATCTTTCGGGTTCGAAATTCCCCATACATTCACGGCCTAACTCCCTTCGAAATCATGTATGGGGCACCTCCTCCCATCATTCAGCGCGCCATGGCCCCACCAGGGGAGAAAAATCTGGCTCCAAATTATCTAACCATGCTGGAAGCCCTGGCTACAGTCCAGCAAACAATCTGGCCCCTTATTCAGGCCTATCATGATAAGGATGTACAATCGAACCCAAAACATGGCATAATCCCAGGGGATATGGTTTGGGTCAAAAGACACCAGTCAAAGACTTTGGAACCTCGATGGAAGGGACCTTATGTTGTCTTGTTTGCCACTCCTACTGCTTTAAAGGTTGACGGCATTGGACCTTGGGTGCACTTTTCCCATGCAAGAAAAGCACAACCTAATGAGATAAGGAAAGCAACCAACGAGTGGACCGTCCAGAGACATCTCTCCAACCCACTGAAGTTACATCTAACCAGAAGAAAGGATGATGGCGGGTCCTCTCCTCCTGTCTCTTCTCCTCGGAATGATGCTGAACCAGACTGAGGCTACTCCCTTGAACCCTCCCCATTTTGGTAACCCGCATAGGCCGGTTAAACAAACTTGGGTGTTTAGAAATGCAGTAACCCATGAGGTATGGAATTCAACGTCCAAGGTGGCGCCCCCACTGACGTGGTTTCCGGACTTATATTTTAATCTGGAAACAATAATGGGGGGTGTTAATGCCATAACTGACCCTAAAAGAAAACTTATAACCCGTGAGGACATGAGAAAGAAAGGATTTTGGGTATGTCCAGAACATCAATCGGTAAACTTAAGGGAAAAATGTGGAGGCGTACAAAAATCCCATTGTGCTCATTGGGATTGCGTCATCGCAGCAGACGGACAAAACCAAAGGGGGTTAGTTAACTCGGGCTTAATATTAATGAAATTCATTAACCCGTATCCAATTGAAGGCTCTAAGGAGGAGGCTAATATAGTCAAAATCCATTTTACGGAGATGGGTAAAGCAGAAAATCGATGGGAGCGAGGGTTCACTTGGGGTATAGTCTTGTCCCCTACAACTGAAGTAGTTGGAATGCACATGGGTTCTGAGGTTCCTAGCTTCTTTACAACAATAATACCCGGCCGTGCGGTTCTTGCCCAACTACTCTTAACAGTAGAACAACCGGCAGAACCTGCTAGGAAACCTGCCCAACTAGGCCCAAAGCTAGTCACCAGAATTCCTATTACCACCACGACCACTACCACCCCTACCTCAATAGCTCTAAAGGCGGGGTGGACCACTCCACTATGGTCGATGGCTAAGGCCGTTTATAACACCCTTAATCACACTGCTCCAAATTATACAGGGTCATGTTGGCTAAGTTATGAACCCACCTTACCTTTCTATGAAGCAGTAGGAATAGAAGGGACATATAACATTAGCAAGGAAACCCCAACCAATTGGAAACAGCAGCCTGTGGGCTTAAATTCAATAACTGAAATAGCAGGTAGAGGAACATGTGTGGGGAAGGTCCCTCAGGACAAACAACAGTTGTGTGCCACCTCCCTGCCCTCTCCAAATTGGAGTGCCAATACCTGGGTAAGCCCCAAACAAGATCTGTGGTGGGCCTGTTCTTCAACTGGGATAACTTCCCATATCACCACCACAGTATTCGATCCCTCCCAAGAATTCTGTATGATTGTAATGATAGTGCCCCGCCTCTTATATTATAGAGGAGATGTCCCCTTTAACTATTGGAATGAGAGAACACAAATAAGCCAATTAAGAGCCCTTCGTAGACCTAAAAGGGAACCAACTACTGCTATTACTGTTTCAGTAATAATAGGACTTGGGCTTGCGGGAGCAGGGACAGGAATCGCCGCCTTGGCCACCCAGAAACATGGCCTGGCTACCTTAAGGTCGGCAATAGACAAGGACATAGCGCACATGGAGCAGTCTGTTTCTGCACTGGAAAAATCCCTAACGTCCCTCTCTGAAGTTGTACTCCAGAATCGGAGAGGACTAGATCTCTTGTTCCTCAAGCAGGGTGGACTATGTGCTGCTCTAGGTGAAGAATGCTGTTTCTATGCGGATCATACAGGAGTGGTGCGTGACTCCATGGCTAAAGTGAGGGAAGGATTACAAAAACGTCAAAAGGAAAGGGAGGCCCAACAAGGATGGTTTGAATCATGGTATAATTTTTCCCCATGGTTGGTGACCCTTCTCTCGGCCCTGGCTGGGCCCCTAATCGTTATAGTTCTTATTCTTATCATAGGCCCATGTGCTATAAATCAACTCATAGCCTTTGTGAAAAACCGTGTAAGCGCGGTACAACTCTTGGTCCTCAAAAGTCATTATGACCTTTTGGACACAAATACAGCTGAGGAAGAATCCTCAGTATAAACAGAAAAAGGGGGAAATGAAGGAATGCAGGAAGAAGAATCTAAGATATTGACAATACTAGTATAGGGAATCTACTAGAAATAAGAAAGCAGGATATTAGAATTAAAATAGGACCCTTGTAGAAGTAAGAGAGTAACAAAAACATGTGAGAGTACTGTAAGGAAACATTCCCCTCTCCTGATAAAATTAAAATGTGAAGAATTAACTGTGAGTCTCTGCTTCGGTAACCCCACTTGCCAATATAAAGTACAACTTGTAAGTTCCTGCTTATGATAACTGCCTGAGTTCTGGCTTCTGTGAAACTGCTTGCTTATGTCCCAGCTACCTTAATGTTAAAAGTTGTTTTAATTTAAAAACCTAGGTTACTATTAGAAATTATTTTAAGGATAGACTTGTTTTTCAAAATTCTTGATGTTAAGAATTGTTTTTTAAAGTTTGAGATATTTTAAAATAGTATAAAGTAATTTAGGGAATGAAGCTATTTTTCTTGGAAGTGAGGCCCAAGCTCACCGCAACTTTATCTCAAGGAAGCACCCGGAGGGCTCCTCAAACGGTCAGTACTCAGGGGCCGAGCTGAAGGTTGCCATAGTAACCAAGCATGAAAGAGAAAGTCACTCTTTGGCGGGCAGTGACGTAGAAAGGCTGTCATTTAAGACTATTTGCTGTAATTCAAGTGTGTGTGTGCTTTCTTTTGAAATTATTGGTTGTACTTGTTTACCTTTTTATCTGATTGGTTATATCCTACCTTTTGGCGGGCTGTGACGTGTGTAACCACCCCTCCAGGGGCTATAAAAATAGAGCCTGAAGTGTGCTCAGGGTCGAGCTCCGACCACTTTCCTTGCTGTCTACTGAGGCTGAACGCTAGCTCGGCCAGAGGCTCCCTCTGGTAGCTGCTGGGCAATTCCTCTACTGACAGTCAAGCTAGTGAAGGAGTCTCGACCCTGGCATGCCAGTGAGAGCTGCAGCACTATAAACTCTGCTTGTGAGTTGCAACCTTGGTGTGTCCTTCGTTATTTGGGTAAGGGGGTGACTCTCGGACCCTAACACCAAGTGAAGTGGTACTCTCTTACAGTCCCAATACTTGGGAGGCTGAGACAGAAGGATCACAGGTTCTAGCCTCAGCAATGTAGTGAGGCCATCTTCAACTTAGTGAAACTGTTTCAAAATAACAGAAGCCGGGAATGGTGGTGGAGGCTCATAATCCCAGCATTTGGGAGGCTGAGACAGGAGGACTGCAGGTTGCAGGCAGCCTCGGCTGCTTAGTGAGGTCCTTTGCAACTCAGCACGACCCTGTTTCCAAATAAAGAATAAAAATTAGGGCTGGGGGTGTAGCATGGAGGTAGATGCCCCTGGGTTCAATCCCCAGTACCACCAAAAAATTTCTTTTGATCCACCTTGATTTTTAAAATTTAATTCTTAGTAAAATAGACTTTAAACTGTGTATGAGAATAAGGATTCACAGGTCCTGAAAACAAGAAGAGGAAGCCAGATTGCTTTGGTTGATACTCTACCCCACCTCCCACCCCCAGGCCTAGAGGCCTGAAGAGAGCTAACTTAGTGGAGAACAAAGTCACTGCCTCTGACCCTGAAATAGAAGCTCCTTTGCATTCCCTCCTTTTGGAACAGGGTCTTGCTGATTGCCTAGAACCTGCTCTACTCAAGTCTCAGCCCCTGGAGTAATGGGATTGTGTGTGCAAGCCACACCCAGCACTTTTTATCTTGAAGATCTTAGAGAATGAATAAGACTATTTTCTCACTTTTGAGTCTCCTATTTACTGTTTGCTTGTTTGTTTATGTGGTACTGGTGATTGAACCAAGCATTCTACCTCAAAGCTAAACCCCAGCCCTATTTTAGATTTTATTTTGAAACAGGGTCTCAATAAGTTGCAGAGGGGCTCACACGTTGCTGAGGCTGGCTGTGAACCTATCCTCCTGTCTCAGCCCCCCAAGTACTGGGTTACAGGCATGTGCCACCACGCCCGGCTTATTCTGGTTTTAATGCATCTTTTTTCTCCTGTGGGTCTGGGGATGGAACCCAGGGGCATTCAATCTCTGAGCTACACCTCCTGCCCTACTTTTTACTCTTTAGCTTGAAACAGGGTCTCACTAAGTTGTGGAGGGCCTCACTAAGGAGCTGAGGCTGTCTGCAAACCGTGATCCTCTGGTCTAGGCCTCCCAAATGTTAGGATTTAAAGTGTATGCCACCAGGCCCATCTTACCTTAATGATAATAAAATCATTAATGCGTAATAACACAAAAATACATAAATAAATAAATAATTTAGGATAGGGTGTGTAGCTCAGAGGTGAAATGCCACTGAGAACCATAACCACTACCACCAACAAAATTAAGTAAAATGCACCTTAGCTGCCTATATCCAGAATGAAGTCCAGTTCAGCATTAAAGAGAGGCCCAGAGAGCCGTTTGCCTGGATGGCATCCCATACTTTGCCCTTTGAGAAGGTTCTCTGCCCGCTCCGCCAACTGGCACTCCATTCTGCATCTCATCAATGCCCATGGCTTCGCTGCCCATGTAGCTTGGAGTGGCCCCTCCCTTAGCGAGCTCTGCCAGTGGCCACGTGTCATGGCCCTCGGGTCTGCAGACCAGCCTCCTCTTTTATCAAATTAGGGTGCCCGGGGCCAGGACCATCTGCTCTGCTCCCCTGAGAGCCACAGTGGGCAGAAATGGAGGACCTCCTGAGCTCCCGAGGAAGGGATTCACCTCAGTTCCAGGGTGGGGAGAAGCAGTGCTCTTTGACATATTTACTGTTTTCATACCACTGCTGACTCCGGAGAGCCTCCAAGACTAGGTAGCCTGTTAATTCCAATTTTCTCTGGCCTCATTGGACTGGGGAAGTGGGTGTGCACAGAGAGGGGAGAAAGCAAGCCTTGAGTGGAGAAAGATGAACAATTCAAAAGGACGTACAGAAGCCAAACCTGGTGGCGCACCATGATTCCCAGTGGCGCAGGGATCCCGTGCACATGGAAGAGCCTGAAAAGGTGTCTGTGCTTTGAGCTTATGGAGGGCCTGGCCTGCCACTACTGCAGAGGAAGCTCTGTCAAACCAATTGCTAGCTCTAGCTGTCCAGTACCATGGCTCTGCACGTGTTGGGCTCATGGGAATCTGGGGGAAATGAGACTTGTGTGGGGAAAGATGGACAATTCAAAAGGACAAGCAGAAGCCAAGCCTGGTGGTGAACCATGATCTCTGCTCCACCAGAGATCCTGTGCAGGTGGAAGAGCCTGAGAAGGTCTGAGAGGGTTGCTGTGGCCAGGTGCTCCTGGTGGGCCTGGCCAACAACTACTCAGAGGCGGCACCGTAGAATCTGTCCCAAGCTCTGCTTTTCAGCACAACCGCTCTGCATGCGTCAGTATCTTCAGTCACTACTGCCTTTGCTCTCCTGCCAGTAGGAAGTTAAAACACTACATCAGGAGCAGCTGCCACCGCCAGGTAGCTCTACTGCTTCTACTTGGAGGACAGAAGGTGGCTTATGTAGCCTGACAACTCTCCTGATTGGTCCTTAGATCTAGACTCTGATTGGTCCTTAGTTCTGGGCTCTGATTGGTCCTTAGAGCTGGGCTCTGACTGGTCCATAGAGCTGGCCCGGATTGGTCCATTTTCAATCTCTTTTTGGAATCCCTAGTCTTGTCCTAGAGGTCAGGGGAGTTGCAACCCCAGATTGACTCCTTCTCCGGCCACCCTTCAACCTTTATCAGCAACCCCCAGATTGTACTGGTATTCCTAATTGCCCATAGGGAACAGAAGCAATGGCTGCTCCAGCTGCTTCCTTCTGAGAAGGGTCGATGAGGGGGAAGGATAGCTAGGGTTCAGTAGACAGGCAGTCAGGACTCAGATTCTGGAGAGCTGGGAGACTTCTCCTGGGCCATCCCTGTGGCTCTGTCTGGCGGATTATTTATAATTTAATTGTCTCTACGTGGGAAGACATAAGCCTGACGATCATGTTAAGCAAATATAAAGCACAGCTGGGCATGTGGCACACACTTGTTATCCTAGTATTTCAGAGGCTGAGACAGGAGGATCAGTGTTTGCAGACAGCCTAAGCTACATAGTGAAGCCCTTTGCAACTCAGTGAGACCCTGTTTCTAAATAAAGAATAAAGAATTGGGCTGGGGGTGTGGCGCAGAAGTAGTATGCCCCTGGGGTTCATCCCCAGTAGAGCAAAAATAAATGAATAAAGGAATAAATAAATGAGAATAGGGGCTGTAGCTTGGAGCAAGAATGCCCCTGGGATTCATCCCCAGTCCCAACAACAAAATTAACTGTTATGAGTATAACGGACAAACATCCTGGACATATGTCCATAAGATGAAACAGCTGAGAAAACAAGATGATGGTCGAAGCAATGAGCCTACATAAGTAGCGACATCAATTTAGGATACAGAAGACCTAGCAAATGGCCAGATCGGTGGTCCTGACCCAATTGTCTAAGTGGCTGAAAGTTAGCCCGGCCAGAAGGAAACATTCCTCTGGCAGCTGATGGACAATTATTCTAAATGACAGTTGGGCTCATCCCCGTCTGACTCCCCGGACATGGAGCATCTGCACCTCGACCATCGATGATGGCTGTGACAGCGATCCTGAACCTCGATTACCCGCAGAGACCCATGTTGCCTCAGGTAACCAATGCTGTCTGGCCAGTGGCTTACTTAGAGAAGGATAGGAGTGTAATGAGCATTATAAAATAAACCAAGTATTCCTGAAAGACATTCTGTGTGAGCTTTCATTCTCGCCAGTGTGTCAGTAAGACTCATAGCGTTAACTAATTAATCAATTAAAATGCACTTTAGCTGCCTCTTCACACATCCAGAATGACGTCCACTCTGGAATGAAAGCCCTGAGAGCTGTTGCCTGAATGGCATCCCGTATTTAGCCACTCTTTTGTGTGTGGTACTTGGGGTTAAACCCAGGTGCTTTTCTCACTCCAGCCCATACTCTGAGACCTATTTCATATTTTATTTGGAAACAGTCTAAGTTCGCTCCGCCGCTCCTCTGCCTGACTGCTTCTACTTGGAGGGCAGAAGGCTGGCTTATAGAGCCTGACAACTCTCCTGTTTGGGCCTTATCTGGACTCTGATTGATCCTTAGTACTGGGCTCTGATTGGTCCTTACAGCTGGGCTCTGATTGGTTGATAGAACTAGGCCCTGATTGGACCATTTTCAATCTCTTTTTGGAATCCCTACTCTTGTCCTAGAAGCAGGGGAGCCCTGGCCCAGCCTGACTCCTGCTCCCGCCACCCTTCATTCTTTATCAGCTGCCACCAAATTGTACTGGTATTCCTAATTGTCTGTAGGTTACAGGAGCAACGGCTGCTGCAGGTGCTTCCTTCTGAGAAGGGTTGGCAGGGGAAAGATAGCTAGAGTTCAGTATTTGTGAAAGACATGTGTGACCCGTCCTTCTCGCCAGTGTATCAGTAAGACTCATAGCATTAATTAATTAACCAATTAAAATTCACCTTAGCTGCCTCTTTACATCCGGAATGAAGTCCAGTGTGGAATGAAAGCCCAGAGAGCTGTTGCCTGAATGGCATCCCGTAAATTGCCCCACTTTGTCTGTGGTACTGGGGTGGAACCCAGGTGCTTTTCTACCCTCAGGCCATACTCTGAGACCTATTTCATTTTTTATTTGAAAACAGATTCTATGTTCCCCAGGGCCCTCGGCCACGCGACTCCACCGCTTTGCAGCTCCACTGCTCAGTCCCTCGGCGCCTCAGCCCCTGGATTCCTCGGCCGCTTCGCCGATCCTTTGCTCGGCCCTACAGACCCTCAGCTCCACAGACCCTCGGCTGACACACCCCTCATCCCCTTGACTGCTCTGCTGCTCAGCTGCTTTGCTGCTACTACTTGGAGGGCAGAAGGCTGCCTTATATAGCCTGACAACTCTTCTGTTTGGGCCTTAGTTCTGGATTCTGATTGGTCCTTAGAGCTGGGCTCTGATTGGTCCATAGAACTGGGCCCTGATTGGTCCATTTTCAATCTCTTTTTGGAATCCCTAGTCTTGTCCTAGTAGTCAGGGGAGCCCCAGCCCAGCCTGACTCCTGCTCCACCACCGTTCATCCTTTATCAGCTGCCCCCAAATTGTACTGGTATTGCTATTTGCCCATAGGGTCCAGGAGCAACGGCTGCTCCACGTGCTTCCTTCTGAAAAGGGTTGACGGGGGAAGGCAGCTAGGGTTCAGTATTTGTGAGACATTCTGTGCCACCTGTCCTTCTCGCCAGTGTATCAGTAAGACTCATAACATTAATTAACCAACTAAAACTCACGTTAGCTGCCTCTTTACATCCAAAATGAAGTCCAGTGTGGAATGAAAGACCTGAGAGCTATTGCCTGAATGGAATGGCATCCCTTATTTTGCCCCGCTCTTTGTGTGATGCTTGGGGTAGAACCCAGGTGCTTTTCAACCTCCAGGCCATACTCCAAGACCTATTTCATATTTTATTTGGAAATGGATTCTATGTCCCCTCGGCTCCACAGCTCGCCACTCTGGCGCTCAGCCGCTCCGCGCTCCGCCGCTCTGCCGCTCTGCCACTTCGATGCTCGGACCCATGAACCCTTGGCCGACAGAACCCTCAGCCCCTTGACTGCTCAGCTGCTCTGCCACTACTACTTGGAGGACAGAAGGCTGGCTTATATACCCTGACAACTCTCCTGTTTGGGCCTTAGTTCTGGATTCTGATTGGTCCTTAGAGCTGGGCTCTGATTGGTCCTTAGAGCTGGGCCCTGATTGGTCCACTTTCAATCTCTTTTTGGAATCCCTTGTCTTGTCCTAGTAGTCAGGGGAGCCCCGGCCCAGCCTGACTCCTGCTGCAGCCACCATTCATCCTTTATCAGCTGCCACCAAATTGTACTGGTATTGCTATTTGCCCGTAGGGTCCAGGAGCAACGGCTGCTCCACGTGCTTCCTTCTGAAAAGGGTTGACGGGGGAAGGCAGCTAGGGTTCAGTATTTGTGAGACATTCTGTGCCACCTGTCCTTCTCGCCAGTGTATCAGTAAGACTCTAGCATTAACTAACCAATTAAAATTCACTTTAACTGCCTCTTTACATCCAGAATGAAGTCCAGTGTGGAATGAAAGACCTAAGAGCTGTTGCCTGAATGGCATCCCTTATTTTGCTCTGCTTTGTGTATGATGCCTGGGGTGGAACCCAGGTGCTTTTTTTTTACCTCCAGGCCACACTCCAAGACCTATTCCATATTTTAATTGGAAACGGATTCTATGTCCCCTCGGCTCCGCAGCTCGCCCACTCTGCCGCTCGGCCACTCTGCCGCTCGGCCACTCTGCCGCTCGGCCACTCTGCCGCTCGGCCACTCTGCCGCTCGGCCACTCTGCCGCTCGGCCGCTCCACACTCCGACGCTCTGCCCCTCGGCCGCTCCACGCTCCGCCATTCCGCCGCTTGGCCACTCGGCCCCTCCGCCACTTCCATGCTCGGACCCATGAACCCTTGGCCGACAAAACCCTCATCCCCTTGACTGCTCTGCTGCTCAGCTGCTCTGCCGCTACTACTTGGAGGACAGAAGGCTGGCTTATATACCCTGACAACTCTCCTGTTTGGGCCTTAGTTCTGGATTCTGATTGGTCCTTAGAGCTGGGCCCTGATTGGTCCATTTTCAATCTCTTTTTGGAATCCCTAGTCTTGTCCTAGTAGTCAGGGGAGCCCCGGCCCAGCCTGACTCCTGCTGCAGCCACCCTTCATCCTTTATCAACTGCCACCAAATTGTACTGATATTCCAATTGCCCGTAGGGTCCAGGAGCAACGGCTGCTCCAGGTGCTTCCTTCTGAGGTTTGTCTGGGGAAGGTAGCTAGGGTTCAGTATTCATGAAACACATTACATGTGACCCATCCTTCTCGCCAGTGTATCAGTAAGACTCATAGCATTAATTAACCAATTAAAATTCACTTTAGCTGCCTCTTTACATCCAGAATGAAGTCCAGTGTGGAGTGAAAGACCTGAGAGCAGTTGCCTGAATGGCCTCCTGTATTTTGCCCCGCTCTTTGTGTGGTGCTTGGGGTGGAACCCAGGTGCTTTTCTACATCCAGGCCATACACCGAGACCTATTTCATATTTTATTTGGAAACTTATTCTATGTTCCCTCAGCCCCTCGGCCACTCGGCTTCGCCGCTCCGTCGCTTGGTCCCTCGACCCTCGGTCCCTCCGCCCCTCAGCCCCTCCTCAGCCGCTCAGCCCCATGGACCCTCGGCCAATTGACCCTTCAGCCCCTTGATTGCTCTGCTGCTCAGCTGCTCCACTACTACTACTTGGAGGGCAGAAGGCTGTCTTATGTAGCCTGACAACTCTCCTGTTTGGTCTTAAATCTGGACTCTGATTAGTCCTTAGTTCTGAGTTCTGATTGAGCCTTAGAGCTGGCCTCTGATTGGTCCTTAAAACTGGGCTGTGATTGGTCCTTAGAACTGGGTCCTGATTGGTCCATTTTCAATCTCTTTTTGGAATCCTTAGTCTTGTCCTAGAAGCAGGGGAGCCCCAGCCCACCCTGACTCCTGCTGCAGCCACCTTTCATCCTTTATCAGTTGCCACCAAATTGTACTGATATTCCAATTGTCCATAGGGTACAGGAGCAACGGCTGCTCCAGGTGCTTCCTTCCGAGAAGGTTTGACGGGGGAAGGATAGCTAGGGTTCAGTATTTGTGAAACACATTACGTGTGACCCGTCCTTCTCGCCAGTGTATCAGTAAGACTCATAACATTAACTAATTAACCAATTAAAATTCACTTTAGCTGCCTCTTTACATCCAGAATGAAGTCCAGTGTGGAATGAAAGCCTGAGAGCTGTTGCTTGAATGGCATCCTGTATTTTGCCCCTCTTTTGTGTGTGGTGCTTGGGGTGGAACCCAGGTGCTTTTCTACCTCCAGGCCACACTCTAAGACCTACTTCATATTTTATTTGGAAACAGAGTCTAAGTCCTCGGCTGCCCCACCGCTCCCCGGCTCCGCCATTCTCCTGAAATAAATAAATAAATACATAAATACATAAATACATAAATACATAAATATATCAACACAACCCCTAACAAACTCCCCCACCTTTCAGTCCATACCTCAAAAACCCTATATAACCAGACAGACAAAGGGTCCCAGCTGCTGCTTTCTCACCTTATGCCAGTATTGAAAAATTGCTTTGATATTAATTTCAAAACTGTAAAATTAGTCAGGTTCTGAAGACTGTGCAGGCACTCAGGCAGGGAGGGGGCAGCAGTTATTATAATGCAGAGCCCCCCTCTCTTTTTAACCCTTCCTTCTAATGCTTTACCTAAACTCTTAGAGACTATTAACTCCTTTAGCCCCCAAAAGTGTATAGAGGCCATCAGTGCCTCTTTGTCTCCTCTCCTCTGTGACCTGGCCTGGGTATAGCAAAGGTAAAGTCTGTGAGCTGCTTCAAAGCACCCATAGTTGATGACCGACCAATGCTGCCCAATACAATAGAGGCAAAGGCCAGGGAGGTTCTTGACCCTGCACTTAGTAAGTGCACTGTCCAGAGACAAAGAGGCACCACCTGCCTAAGGAATAAGACACTAGCCCGTTGCCTTGGTAACACTGATAAGACACCAATACAAAATCTAAATAAAAGCTGAGGTCCCAACAAAGGGGCCAGAGTTCCACTTTCCGGCTCTCTCCAGCATGAGTGTCAGCATGCTGCTTTTTCCCTTTCTTGTCTATTTCCTACTAATTTTGTAATAAAGATTTGTTAAAGGTGCACTAAGCTGCGTATTAGTTTTAATTTTTCTATTCAACAAACTTTAGTTGAATAAGAAAAAGAGTCTTCTGCATCATTTAAACCATAACAACCTGAAACAGCATTTTAGGGTCCTGACAATAAACTCTCTTTTTAGCTGAGTATGGTGGTGCACGCTTGTAATCCCAGTACTTAGGAAGCTGAGACAAGAGGATTCAGGTTTGCAGCCAGCCTCAGCTACTTAGTGAGGCCCTTTGCAACTCAGTGAGACCCTGTTTCAAAATAAAGAATAAAAATAGGGCTGGAGGTGTTGCTCAGAGGTAGAATGCCCCTGGATTAAAAAATTAAAAAAAGAAACATTGTTGGGGGTATAGCTCAGAAGTCAAATGCCACTGAGTTCAAACCCTAGTACTGCAAAATAATATAATAATAGTAATAATAATAATAATAATAATAATAATAAATTGTTTTAAAGCCAGGTATGGTGCTGCATGCTTGTAATCCCAAGACTGGGGAGGCTTAGACTGAAGAATTGCATTTTGCAGAGAGCCTCAGCTACTTAGTGAGGCCCTCCATAACTTAGTGAGACCCTGTTTCAAAATAAAGAATAAAACTCAGGGCGGGAGTGTACCTCGGAGGCCAAATGTTCCTGGGTTCCATCCCCAGACCCGCAAAAGAAAAAAAAAAATCCTATCTTATTCAAGAATTTATATAAATATTTTAAATATAAGTATATCTAGAATTAAACTCTGAGACTTTGTATACCTGAGAAGTTTAGCGTGCATGTTTTAAATTATCATGTTACTGGATATAATATCTAGGTTTGAATTCTTTTCTTTCATTCTTTGCAGGGCTGGGGATAGAAAATAAGCATTTGTTTCAGTAAACATGGAAACATAACAAGTAAAATGACTATATTTGCTTGATTAATCATTGTATTGAAGAGAAGAATTAGAAAATCTCATAGAAGAAGGGAAAAAAAACCCACAGGAAAATAGAAAGACAAGAGGAATATATTTACAACTGTTCACAACCAGAAAATAGAAATGTGAGGATTAGGGTATTAATACAGGGAAATGAATTTTTTTTTTTGATGCTGGGGATGGAACCCAGGGGCATTCTACCTCCAAGCTACACCCCCAACTCTATTTTTTTATTCTTTATTTTGAAACAGGGTCTCAAAGAGTAGCAAAGGGCCTCACTAAGTAGCTGAGGCTGGTCTTGAACCACAATCCTCCTGTCTCAGCCTCCCCAATGCTGAGATTACAAGCATGTGCCACCATGCTTGGCAAGATGAACTTTTGAAATACAAAGAAATAAAAATTGCTATGTAGAGGAGCCTATGAACTTCTAAAAAGTATAGAGGAAGGAGCCGGGCATGGTGGCGCACGCTTGTAATCCCAGAGCTTAGGAGGCTGAGACAGGAGGATCGCACAGGTTTGAAGCCAGCCTCAGCTACTTAGTGAGGTTCTCAGCAACTTAGTGAGACCCTGTTTCTAATAAAATATAAAATAGGTCAGGGAGTATGGCCTGGAGGTAGAAAGCCTCTGGGTTCCACCCCCAGTACCACACACACACACACACACACACACACACACACACACACACGTAGAGAGGAAGAAGGCTTGCACGGAGGCACAATACCCTTAAGTTGGGGGTATCAAACACAGGAGAAATATTTAAAGTATCCAGCAGAAAGAGCAGACACTACGGAGGAACTGCAGGCTCTATGTGGGGTGGTCTTATCAACCAGGGGCTACTTAAGTTCTATACTCATGGCTTCTCAGAAGCAAGAGCACAGCATCTGGATGTAAATACACATGTTGTCAGACTTGAAGTTGGATTTTAAGAGAAGCTTCTCCATCCACCAGCACCCATCCTTCTCCAAGGTCAGCACATCACATTGCTTTCCACCCTCACTTCAAGCCTGCAGCCTTCAGCACCCCCATCATGATGCAAGGGCCCTTATCAGAACAGCCTCACTTTGGGGACCATACAGACATCTAGCTATTGCTAGGAAGTATAGTATCTCACTGTCCTGCATGATGTGAACCTTTTCATTAGAGGAATAGAAGATTAATAAACTCTCGCTATTCATTCTACCACAAGTGTGTAGCGTCGACCACATGCAGGGTCTGGATGTTTTTTGTTGTGGGATTTAAAAGGACTTCAAGATTAAGAGCAGATGAATGTGGGATGAGATCCTGGGGGTCCTCAAGGGACCAGTGCCCTCATAAGGAGACAGTGGTGCTCTCTCCCTCCTACCCGAGGACACCTGGGACCCAGGAAGAGCACCCTCACCAGAACATGGCTTTGCAGGTCTCCTGACCCTGGACTTGCACCAGCAGAGCTGTGAGGCTTCAGGAGTCAGCAGGTGCTGTAAGCCGCTGTCCGTGGTGCTTAGTGAACACTTGGCAGTGTGACCGAAGGCCCAGGTGGGCCACCTGCAGGTCCACAGGCTTTCACCTTCCTTTGTCCCATGGCCTCCGATGCAGAAGGAGCCGTGGAAGACCTGTGGCCGTTTGGCCCTAAGAGTTTGTGGGAAAGAAGGACACTCTTCCCATCCAGAGGCAGAGGACCTCAGGCTGGACATGGTGGGACACTGTGTTCTGAAGGAGGTGGCCCCGGTGGCCCCGGATGGGTGCTGGGCACAAGTTTTTCCTGATGTAGCCATATGTCCAAAAGCTCGGCGTCCTTCTCTGCTTCAGAGAGGAACGTGCCCCACCTGGGTGACTGCAAGTCTGAGTAAGAGGGAGGCCAGGAGCCCAGAAGTTCCCTCTTTTCCTGAACACCTGGGCTGCTTCCCCAGGGCCAGGTTTCCTGATCTCTCCTCAAGGCTTGAGACATCCAGGGGGAGGAAATGGCTCCTCCCACAGGGCAGGGATGTGTGCAGGGAAGACCTAACCGTGCTTCCTGTGTGAATTCAAATCCGGTTGGAGACGCCCAGTCAGTCTCAGTGCAGGGTTCGGTGAGAAACGTAAAGCGGTCTGCTCCAGGAGCCCTCTATTGATCCGAGGCCCTGGCGGTGGCTTTGCCCTGGGCTCTGCAGACACCTGCGCCTCCCGCGGCTGGCTGCGCATTGGCCTGGCGGCCTGCCAGCAGCCTCTCCCCAGAACCACACCCAGAACCCGGTGACCGCGGGCAGTAGAAGCCCAAACCCGTAGCTGCAGCGTCTCCAGGCCTGACCCCATCAGACCCAGGTGGAGCCCGGGCCCGTTCGCCAAGGGCCATAGAGCCTTTGTGGGCCGCAGGACTGACTTTGAACTCTGGGGTACAGTGACCCTTCGCGACCTGGAAGGCGGCCTATACCCAAAGCTCCGCCCCGCTTAGACTATGGAGCCTCCCACTGCTCGAGCTTGAGGAGACCCCAGGAAACAGAGCTTGGGGAAAGGAATTTAGAGGGTGGGGAGGGAAATTGAACATTTTCATAAAAAGAAACATTTTACTCACTAGGGGGTGTGGTAATATTTACTCGTTGCAAATAGGGTATTCTAAACTTGAATAGCATATTAAAAATCTGTACTATAGCCTGGTTGTGGTTTTGTTTTGCATATCCTGTGCTAATGGAAATGCGATAGAGACCCTCACACTTGATGTTGCAATAAAAACTAATAGGACTCTCAGTTTACTTTTTGCAAAATAGGACGGGCCGGCCACTCTTCTTGGGCTGCTGAAGGACTCCTCTCATGTCCACCTTGCACGGAGCACATGTTCATTTCGGGTATCACCCACCTGGGCAGTGTGCAGGCCGCCCTTCAGGCCCATGGGACTAGAGTTTGGAGGGACTTTTGCAGAGCATAGAACAACTTCTGAGACCGTGGCTTCCACCTCTGCCCTGCCGGCAAGGGGGCTTCTGGGTCATCTCTGGGTCCACTGGTGCAGCCTGTGGTTCATGGTGGGGGGCACAAGGGCAGGGCCACTATCGTCACTCTGGAGAGGGTTTGCTCTGTACTTACAAGCGGGCAGGCCAAAGTTATCTTTTTTCCCTTTTAGGAATCTATCTAAAATATTCTCGCTTTACTTAGTGAAGCATTTTCCCTTTCCCTAACCCAGACGTGATCAAGGGAAACTATTTTCTTTAGCCATAAATTTTAGATGTAGAAAAATATCACAAGTTTAGAATAAATAAAAATTCTTCTTGAAATAATCAATAGTATGGTCTGTGCATTGAATATATATGGGACGAATGTGGTAAGGCATCATTGCATCCCAATACATAAGATAAAATGGATGAGGGGCAGTAGGAAGGTAAGAACAGGTGATATCAGGAGAAATTCTTAGTGAACACAGAAATGCGTTCACTCTTTGCTTGTGCACAAAAGTAGCCTTTAATTCACTCCTTCCAACAATGTGTTTGCAGTATTCCATTGCAGGAGAGAGGAGGGGAGAGAGAGAGAGAAAGGAGAGATCGTGTGTGTGTGTGTGTGTGTGTGTGTGTGTGTGTGTGTGTGTGGCTAGGGATGGAACCCAGGGGCATTCTACTGAGCTATACCCCCAGCCCTAATTTTTATTCTTTATTTTGAAACAGGGTCTCACTGAGTTGCAGAGGGCCTCAGTAAGTAGCTGGTGCTGGCGGTGAACCTGCGTGATCCTCCTGTCTCTGCCTCCCAAGTGCTGGGATGACCAGCGTGCACCAACACGCCCGGCTGCGGGAGACATTTTAAAAAATTCTATTCCTGTTTCCTAACCAAGGCTCTAATTGCCCTCTTCTTCCTAGAGTTTGGTATTTTCTCACATTCTGCGTTCATACCGTTCAAAATGTCTGTCTAAATTTAGAGCTCCATTAGGAGAAGGCCCCTACCGAGCAGGCTCCCGAAGCCATGGAGAGCTGCTTCCCAGTCAAGGCCCTGCGCCAGGCCCGGCGGACAGGCTGGCGCCGCGGTGCGGGCACGTCCTGCAGCCCAGCCCAGCCGGCCGCGCGCTCCGAGGCCGCGGGAGGAGAGGGGCGCGGGCGCGCGGGCGCGGGCACGGCGCGGGAGGGGCGGCCGCCCGCGCGCCCGCGCCCCCTCCGCGCCCGCCTCCCCGCGCGCCCGCGCCCCGCCCCCGCCCCGCGCGCGCGCCCGCCCGCCTGGCGCCGCCCCAGACGCTCGGAGCCGGCGGCGCGGACGGCGGACGGCTCCCCGCGCTCCCGGCCTGCGCCCTCCTCCGCCGCCGGCCCGGCCGCCAGCATGAGCCCCGAGCCCGTGCCGCCGCCGTCGCCGGCCCGCTGCGCCCGCTGCGAGCGCGGGGAGCCGTGCGCGGCGCGGCTGCGGCGGGGCGAGGAGGCCTTCCGCGCGGGCCGCTACGGCGCGGCGGCCGAGCTGTTCCGCTCGGTGCTGGCCGGGCTGGCGCCGCCCGACCGCGGCCTGTGCCTGCGCCTGGGCGACGCGCTGGCCCGCGCCGGCCGCCTGGCCGAGGCCCTGGGCGCCTTCCGCGGCGCGGCGCGGCTCGGGGCGCTGCGGCCCGAGGAGCTGGCCGAGCTGGCGGCCGGGCTGGCGCGGGCGCTGGCGGCGCGCGAGTGGCCGGGCGCGCTGGACGAGCCCGCGGAGCCGCCGGGCCCGGCGCCCTGGGACCTGCTGCGCTGCCCGCGCTGCCGCCGCCTGCTGCACAAGCCGGTGACGCTGCCCTGCGGCCGCACGGTGTGCCGGCGCTGCGTGGAGCCGGGCGCGGCGCGGGCGGCCGCGCGGCGCGTGAACGTGGTGCTGAGCGGCGTGCTGGAGAAGTGCTTCCCCACCGAGTGCCGCCTGCACCGCCTGGCCGCCCAGGCGCGCGGGCTGCTGCTGCAGCAACAGCCGGAGGCCGCGCTGCTGCGCTGCGAGCAGGCGCTGGGCCAGGGTGAGTCGGCGGGCCCGGTGACAGGTGGGTGGTGGAGGCCGCCATGTCAGCCCGGCCCGCCCGGGGCCAGGGGCCTTGGTGACAGGTGGGAACAGTCGCGCCTCTCCGGGGCGGAATTCCCGTAGCCTCCGAGCTGCAGCCTCAGGCTTTGTCGTCGCCTCTCGGCCCCTTCCCAGCTGTTCGTGAGTGGGAGGATGACAAAGTGCTTTTCCGCATCCTGCTGGAAATGCAAATAACTGGCGCCAGGCGCACAAGGCCTTGTGCGGGCCGGACTGGCTTTGGGATCCCGATCCCTCTGATAGGCCCAGGCAGGGGCCCCTTCCACCAAGTCTGTGCCTCACACCGTCTGGTTCTGCCCTCCTTATTGTCTCAAAAGCCATTAGCTGCTGCAGTGGCGTGCTTAGCCGCGGATATACCGACCAGCGTCTGTGGTTTCCATTCATTCGCTCAGGTCTATGACCAGCCCCAGGGACCCATCCTCTCCCAGCCACCACCTGTTCATATGTAGTCCCCCCCCCCCCCCGTAATGGGGATGGAACCCAGGGGCATTCTACCACCGAGCTACACCCTCATCCCTATTTTTTATTCTTTAGTATTTCCATCTCTCTCTCTCCCCCCCCTCTCTCCCTCTCTCCCCCCCCCTCCCTCTCTCCCCCCCTCCCTCCCTCCCTCTCCAGTCTGGGGATGGAACCCAGAGGCATTCTATCTCCGAGCTACACCCTCATCCCTATTTTTTATTCTTTAGTATTTCTCTCTCTCTCTCTCTCCCTCTCTCCCTCTCTCCCTCTCTCCCCCCCTCCCTCTCTCCCCCCCTCCCTCCCTCCCTCTCCGGTCTGGGGATGGAACCCAGAGGCATTCTATCTCCGAGCTACACCCTCAGCACTATTTTTTATTCTTTATTTTGAAACAGGGTCTCACTGAGTTGCAAAGGGCCTCACTAAGTAGCTGAGACTGTCCTCAAACCCGGATCCTCCTGTCTCAGCCTCCCAAATGCTGGGATTACAAGCGTGCACCACCACTTCCAGCTAATACATAATTTTAAGGACGATCAGACTTCCTGATTAATTCATTCATTACTTCAAAATTCATGGTGGTGCATGCTTGTAATCCCAGCATTTGGGAGGCTGAGAAAGGAGGATCTCAGTAGTTCGTGGACAGCCTGAGCTACTACTTAGGCCCTTTACAACTAACTCAGTGAGATCCTGTTTCAAAATAAAGAAGAAAAAATGCGGCTGGGGGTATAACTTGGAGGTAGAATGCCCCTGGGTTCCATCCCCAGTACCACCAAAAAAAAAAAAAAAGGTTCCTTGTATTGAACTTTGAGTGCTCATGCTCCCTCAGCTGGCAGTTGTTTTGGGCAGGGTGTGTGAAGGGTGGTTTGTTTTCTGGTGTTAAAATAGGGTATGAGCCGGGCGTGGTGGCACACCCTTGTAATCCCAGCATATGGGAGGCTGACAGGAGGATCCGGGTTCACTGATGGCCTCAGCTACTATTTAGTGAGGCCCTTTGCAACTCAGTGAGACCCTGTTTCAAAATAAAAGAATAAAAAAAATAGGGCTGGGGGTATAGCTCGGAGATAGAATGCCCCTGGGTTCCATTCCCATTACCCCCCTCCCCCCCAAAAAAGGGTATGTACTATTTAAACCACTAGCCATAAGCCGGGTGTGGTGGTGCACACTTGTAATCCCTGCACTTGGGAGGCTGAGACAGGAGGACCGCACAGGTTCAAAGCCAGCCTCAGATACTTAGTGAGGCTCTCAGCAACTCAGTGAAACCTTGTTTCCAAATAAAGTGTAAAATAGGTCTGGAAGTATAGCCCAGAGGTAGAAAAGCCCCTGGGTTCCACCCCCAGTACAACAACAACAACAACAACAACAACAACAAAAAAGGGTATGTACTATTTAAACCACTAGCTATGAAGGCAAGGTTTAATCTCTTGTTACTAAAATAACAATAGGTTGTTATTAAAAGATTTTTGTTTTTGAAACGGGGTCTCCCTGGGTTGCTGAGAGTGTCAGCGTATCTCAGTATGTGGGTCAGTATGCCTTTTATTTTAAACCTAGGGTTAAGGATTTCTTTCTCATAAGACATGCCACCAAGTGACTGAAATTAAGTTGTCTTGCAAAACAAACTATGACAGTCATTAAGCAGGTGCCCCATACTGATCTATGAATTGGGGATTGTCTGGTGAGATATAGCAGCTAAGTTGCTTGGCATAACAAATATTCTGCACAGTTTCTGCAGCCAATACATCCATCCTATCTTACTTATGGATGTGTGGTGTGGAGTAGCATCATCCTATGTACCTACAGTGGGAGCCACAGAGAAAATTTAAGGTTTTCTTGTAACCTTGTTTAGAAAGGTGAGAAGAAAGTCATGTTAATATTTTAAAACTCTGTCGTTGTGTTGTCAATACTTAAAAGAACCAAGGCTTTAATTTTTTAAATAAGTCTTTGAACTCCATTGTCTATTTTGCATTCTCTACACTCTTCAATTCAGACACTAAAGGTTCATTTTAAGTACTTTTTCTGTATTGAGATGTTGGAAAGGTATGGAGCAATGAGAACAATCATATGCTGCTCTTGGACTGCAAATCATACCCCTGGGACGTTGCTTGGTAGTCTTTTCAAATACTAAACAGGACAGACGGGCATGGTAGCCGACGCTTGTAATCCCAGCCTTCGGGAGGCTGAGACAGGAGGATTGCGGTTGTGGACAGCTACTTAGTGAGGCCTCCACAACTGAGTGAGAACCTCTTTTAAATTAAAGAATAAAAATAGGGCTGGGGGTCTAGCTCAGAGGTAGAATGCCCCTGTGTTCCATCCCCAGTACCACAACACACACACACACACACACACACACACACACACACACACTAGGAACTTAGGCCAGTTTGAAAAGGTTGCACCCATGGTGGCACACACCTGTAACCCTAGTGCCTGGGATGCTGAAACAGGAGGTTTGAAAATTCAAGGACAAGCCTCAGCAATGCAATGAGATTCTTGGCAACCCAGGGAAACCCTGTTTCAAAATAAATAAATAAATAAATAAAAAGGGTTGGGAGTGTAGCTCAAAGGTAGAATGTACCTGGTTCAACCCCCAGTACCACAAAAGGAAAACAAAACAACAAAGAGTTGCACACATATGTGGAGAGAAAGACTGTGCAAGAATGTAAAAGAGAAGCCAGGTGTGGTGGTGCAGGCTTGTAACCCCAGCATTTGGGAGGCTGAGACTGGAGGATCGCAGGTTCATAACCAGGCTCATCTACCTAGTGAGGCCCTCTGCAACTTAGACCCTGTTTCAAAATAAAGAATAAAAATAGGGCAGGGGGTCTAGCTCAGAGGTCCAATTCCCCTGGGTTCTATCCCAAGACCTACCAAAACAAAACAAAACAACAACAACAAAAACACATATATGAAGAAAAAGACTGCAAGAATATAAAAGAGAAGCCGGGCGTGGTGGTGCACACTTGTAACCCCAGCATTTGGGAGGCTGAGACAGGAGGATCACAGGTTCACGACTAGGCTCAGCTACCTAGTGAGGCCCTCTGCAACTTAGTGAGACCCTGTTTTAAAATAAAGAATAAAAATAGGGCAGGGGGTGTAGCTCAGAGGTAGAATGCCCTTGGGTTCAATCCCCAGTACTGCCAAAAAAAAAAAAAAAAAAAAAGTAAAAGCATGTATGTCAGCTTCAATGATACCCAAAGCTGTAACAACTCCAAGTCAGTCACTTCTATGACAAAGCCGCTTCCTTGGCAGCTAACCACTCCTGAGCCCTCCAGGCCTCCTTACTTTAAGGTCCCACCTCAGCCGGCCATGTTGGGCATGCTTGTAACCCCAGCATTCAGGAGGCTGAGATCAGTGGATCGCGGTTCGTGGACAGCCTCAGCTACTTAGTGAAGCCTGCAACTCAGTGAGACCCGGTTTCAAAATAAAGAATTAGAAAAAATAGGGCAGGGAGTGTAACTCGGAGACGAATGCCCCTGGGTTCCATCCCCAGACCCACACACACACAAAAAAAAAGGCCCCACCCCTCCATACTGATACAATAGAACTTTTCAACGTGAGTGACCATAGCATAATTTATGGGTCAAATAAGAAATCACAATAAATATTAGAAAATCTTTTAGCTAAATGATAGTGAAAATGAAAAAGACCTGGAACACCAGTGCCGCAGAGCATGCCTATGCCTTCAATGCCCGTATGGCAAAGAACAGTTAGAAACCAGTGGTTTTTAGGCCTCATTCTAGGCTGCTAGATAAAGAAAAGCAAGTTGAACCCAAAGAACAGAAAGGAAAAGAAAGGCAAGGCAAGGATCAGTTATAAAACAGGAAAAATACATCCCAATATTTATTAGGAGCATAGTTTTTTGTTTTTTTTTTGTTTTGTTTTGTTTTTGTGTGTGTGGTACTGGGGGTGGAACCCAGAGGCTTTCTACCTCTGGGTTATACTCCAGACCTATTTTACACTTTATTTGGAAACAGGGTCTCACTAAGTTGCTGAGAGCATCACTAAGTAGCTGAGGCTGGCTTTGAACCCGTGCGATCCTCCTGTCTCAGCCTCCTAAGCACAGGGATTACAAGCGTGCGCCACCACGCCCGGCAGAAGCATAGTTTTAAAAATAAGGATATTGGATCCAGTGATATCCCAAAAGGGCAACACATCTTTTTTTTATTTTTGCAGGTCTGGGGGTGGAACCCAAGGGGATTCGACCTCCTGCCCTATTTTTTATTCTTTATGTTGAAACCAGGTCTTACTGAGTTGCAGAGGGCCTCACTAAGTAGCTGAGGCTGTCCGCGAACCGTGATCCTCCGGTCTCAGCCTCCCAAATGCTGGGATTACAAGTGTGCGCCGCCACGAAGGGCAACACATCTTAATCAAGTAGAAGGCTAAATTTAGTTGAACCCTTGAAAATCAACCAGAGCAGCTCACCATATTCACAGAAATAAAGAACATTCTACCTTTCATTTCAAACTCTGTCAGAAAACTAGGAATACAAAACTTGCTAAAGGCTATCCATAGAACTGGTACCAGACATCATAATGAATGATGAACACTGTTTCCCACCAAAGGAAAGGTAACAAGGATGTTCATATTGTCACTGCTATTCAGCCTTTGCCTACTGTTTATACACATTGAGGAGAAAATGAAAGGACGTTAAGACTGGAAAAGAAAAAGGCCTGGTCAGTTTGTGTAGATGACACATTGGTGTGCAGAGAAATTTCAAGAGAATCTGTAAATCTATTAGAAATGATAAGTGAATCAGCAGAAGTATTGAATACAAGGTCAATATAGAAAAATCAACAATAGCTGTAAGCAAAGTACAAACCAAAAATGAAACTTTAAAACAAGTTGATTTATATAACCAGTAAGTCCCTTGGAATCCTGAAACACCCTAAAGGTGCCCTGGCTGTCCGTAGTGGCAGAGGTGAGATTGGTGGGGCCTGCAGGAGCGCCTTACCTCTGGAGTGTGTCCCGGGAACCTCAGGTGGGCAGAAGGGAGAAAAACAGAGAGAAAAAGAAATGTCCATTATCACTATTATTGTAAATTAAAAGTAAAAGGAAATGAAGGCTATATCTATTAGAATAAAGGAATCAAAGCAAAGCATATGATATGCTTGTTTAGGAGATCAAGGAGAATCAATTGTCAGACTGTTAGAACTGAAAGGGCGCTCTAGTAGAGTGAGAACAGTATGTGAAATTTCCATCTCACACTTAACACATTTCCCAAGATCAAACTAGTTCCAGTGACTAATCTACAATTCTGTTTAGTAAATAATGACTTGCTAAAAAGAGGAAATGTCATAAGAATCTACTAGAATTTAATACTATCTTCCAGGCACTGAAAATGCTCAATGTAAAATTATATGCTAGTCAGGCACAGTGATGCATGCCTGTAATCCCACTACTTGGGAGGGTGAGATAGCAGGACTACAGGTTTGAGGTTCCATCTGCTGTAACGCAAAAGAAAAAAAAAAAGAAATAAGTAACACTTTAATCTTGCCTTGCTTTAGGCACAGCCTTAGTTGATTATTACCCTTTTTGAACCCTGATTCTCTTTGCTTAGTTCACCTAATAACAGTAATGCTGGCATGCGTGGTGGTGCACACTTGTAATCCCAGCACTTGAGAGGCTGAGACAGGAGGATCCAGGTTCTCGGACAGCCTCAGCTACTTAATGAGGCCCTTTGCAATTCAGTGAGACCCTGCTTCAAAATGAATGAAAAATAGGGCTGGGAGTGTTGCTCAGAGATAGAGTGCCCCTGGGTTCCATCCCCAGTACCACAAAAAAAAGTAGTGCTGGGTGGAGTTCGTGACTCTTCTCCTCTCTGGGGGAGTTGAGTCCTGCTCTGGCAGAAACTTCATTTTTGTGTCCATGAATTCTTTGGTTCCAACTCCCAACAATACTCAACCTGTATAACTAGGTGTTTTAAAAGGAGATTTAAAAATATATGCATGGAAGTATACAAGAAAATCAGGCTTAAGAAACTAACAGAAAAGGAAGGCATAATTTCTTTTCCTCCATAACTACATGGATGCTAATTTATCTATATAATTGTACCTACAGTATATTCTCATACGAGAACAAAGAACTTCCTTTCCATAAATCCCTTACACAGAAGATATCCTGGCAGTCGCATGTATGCTACTACAGACACAAGCCCAGGAAAACAAGAGCCAACAGTGACTCTATAAAATGCCCTGTAGGATGTAACAGGAGCTTAGCAGGGGCAATGGGAAAGCCACAGAGTCAGAGTGTGTAAAGGCAGAACCATGGCCACTTTCATACTTCCAAAATTGGCTCGCTCCACTTGTGTCCACCATGGAGGAGCACTATAACAGGGCTATACCTGTGCACTTTAAGCAGTGGGTATTCTGACCACCTGAACTGTGTTCTCATCTCGACCTAGTCTGTATTTTCGGTTTGCTCCAAATCCTTAATCTTGACTCTTTCTCACACTTCCTGCACTGTCCTTTCCAAATGATAGCATGTCCCCGCTTTCAGCTTATGTAGGCAACTGAGCAGAACTCAGGAAATAGGTTTTTGTGTTACAGCGGAGGGAGCCCAGGGACACTCTATCCGAGCTATAACCCCGGCCCTAGTTTTCATTTATTATTTTGAGACAGGGTCTCACTAAGTTGCAGAGGCCTCACTAAATAGCTGAGGCTGGCTGTGAACCTATCTCAGCCTCCCAAATATTGAGATTAAAAGTGTGTGCCACCACGCCCAGCAAGATTAAACTCTTATAAACCCTGATGGAGACTTCTTTCTGAGCATAACAGGATAAGAGTTCAAACTACACCGTGCAGTCTGCCGACCCGCACGTCAGTATCCTCCTTGTACGCACGGGGCATCTGGACCTGGTCCTCACTTTTCCTCCATGTTCTCAGAGGAGTCCTTCAGAGTATACCTCATCCAAAATGTGTAGGTCCAGAAGTATTTACGATTTTGGATTTTGGAAAATTTACATGGACTTTACTGACTGAGCATCTCTAGTCCTAAAGTCTGAAATCGGAATGACTACAAACTAGGAAACTCTTTGAGTGTTTTGTTTCAGATCTCAAAGCATTTGGGAGTAGAGAAGCTCAGCCTACAGCATTAAGACAATTCAGCGGTTTCTTGCCTTACTATTGGAGGTGATGTAACTGGTGTGTATTCAGGAACACGCAGTGTTAATATGCTTTCCTTGCTGTACTTTGACGTCTTGCCAATCTTGTTCTTGTTTTCTGAGAGAAGCTCTATAAACCATATTCGTCAAACTCCTAAAGTCTAAGTATGTCTGCAGAGTGGAATTATTTCTTATTTTGTTTTTATGTTCCTTTTTTAACTTAATGTTTTTATTTATTTTTGTGTGTGTGGTACTGGGAATGGAACCCAGGGGCATTCTACCTCCGAGCTACACCCCCAGTCCTATTTTTTATTCTTTTTTTTGAAACGGGGTCTCACTAAGTTGTAAAGGGCCTCACTAAGTAGCTGAGGCTGTCCTCGAATAGCGATCCTCCTGTCTCAGCCTCCCAAATACTGGGATTACAAGTGTGAGGTACCACGCCCGGCTGAATTAATGTTTTTAATGATTTAAATATTATTTTTTTCACTCCAGCCATTTTTACATATCCATGCTCCTCCTGTCCTTTAGCCCCTGATGACACCCCACTGCTGATGTTGCGTGCTGAGTTAAACATTTCCATGAAGAACTATGAGCTGGCCCTGCAGGATGCCAATACCGTGTGCGAGAAGGAGCCACTCTTGACTAAGGTGATTTGTATTTGTTGGTGTTAGAGATGAAAAAAGGAGTTTATGGGTTTTCCTAAGAACACAGCAATGTAACTGCGATGAGGTACTTGCGGACAGTGTATATTTTTTCCAAATCACCTAAAGTAGTCTAAATTCGACAATCCAACAAAATGGCCAAGTCTCCAGCTAGATCTGATTAGAAACACTAATTTAGATCACTCTTAATAAATAACTAGCCGAATAATATGCCTTGTGCACTGAAAAAATATGCAAACAAAACCATCAAATTTTATAAAACTAAGCGAAGAGCTGAAAAGAAAATATTTAAAACTTTAAATAAGAAGATTGCATAATGATCATAAATAACTGTTCGGCCTTAATATACATATGGGCATATGGTGTTAGTGAAATAATTAACATTTTGTGTGTATTTTGGGCTAACTGTTTTTGTTGGAAAGGTCTAATATTTCTTCTGATGACACAAAATGAGCTATTCTAATTCAACAATGATAGCTTAAATTGTACCTAGTGAAATTTATGGAGCCTAAGAATAAAATAGTTTATTAATGAATCTGAAATTTAACCCCCTTTAAAAAATTAAAGTCTTAATGTACTTGAGATGAAATTAGTGGCTATAGCATATTCTGTGAGCTAAAATATTTATTTTCTTGATGTATTATTTCTTTTAAGTGTGTGTAGGGGGTGGTAATAGGGATTGAACCCAGAGAGTCTCACTAAGTTGTTGAGTCTGTCTTTAAACCTTCAATCCTTCTGTCTCAGCCTCCTAAGTACTGGCATTACAGGTGTGTGCCAACATGCCCCACCTGGTGTATTACTTTTTTATCATCTTTTTTTCTAGAAACATTGAAGACATATTAACCCAGGTTAATAGAAAAAATGTATAACCAATCCCTCCTATTCTCCCTTTCTTTCTTCTTACTGAAATCCTTTAAAGCAAAATGTTTTCAAATTAAGTTGAGTTCAGAGGTAGATTTAGGGATGAGCCCAAGGATGGGAGCAAGTATTTGTTGAATAAAACCCATAATCCATTTTGTTGATTGTTTGCTTTCCTAAAAACATATTCAACACTAATTTCTGGTGCCTTTTCTCTTATACTTTAACTTACCTACCCATCCTTCCTTCCTTCCTTCCTTCCTTCCTTCCTTCCTTTCTTTCTTTCCTTCCTTCTTTCTCTGAGGATGGAACCCAGAGGCATTCTACCTCTAAGCTATACTCCCAGCCCAATTTTTTAGTCTTTATTTTGAAACAGGATCTCCTAAAGTTGTGGAGGGCCTCACTAAGTAGCTGAGGCTATCTGTGAACCGCAGTCCTCCTGTCTCAACCTCCCAAGTACTGAGATTTCAAGCATGTGCCGCCACATCCAGCTCCTTGATCTACTTTTTAAATTTTATTTTTAATTGACAAAATTTGTGTATACTTAGGTATATAATGTTTTTCTGAAATACCTATATTGTAAAATGTCTAAATCAGGCTAATAAATATATGCATTACTTCATATTACCTCTCAGTTTTGTACTGAGAACACTTAAAATATACTCTCAGCAACTTTTAAGGATGCAGTACATTCTCATTAACTATATTTGCCCTGTTATGCAATAGATAGCATTCTCCTATCTAACTGAAATTTTGCACCTTTTGGCCAACATCTCCCAATCTGTTTCACTCCTAGTAAATGAACTTACTGGGTAGTAACCATAAGTAGGTACGGTGTGGTCCAAGGAGGCCACGGGGGTGTACCCTTGGGGCCGGTTCTATCCCTGGTTTCTTCTTCTGGCTCTCAGTTTCTTGGCTTCTCTGAGCGGAGCAGCTTCCCTTCCTGCTCTGCTACTGTGATACTTCTGCCTTGGAGCCAGCTGTGGACTGAACTTCTAACCACAAGGCAGAATAAGCTCCTCTAAGTTGTTCTTATTAGTTGTTTTGGTGACAGTGATGAAAAGCTAACACAGCCATGACCAAACCTTAATTATAAGTTAATAAGTAGTGTTTCTGACTGACAGTAGACCTATAATTGCCCTCTGTGGCTACATTCTTCGCCATATTACAGTTCTTGGAGCTAAAAACTTTGTAGTATGTCTCTGGCAAGAGATAGACTTCTCTACAAAGTCTTGTGGCTAATTATAACTTCGAGAGTGGCAGCAAAGGAATGTTTAATGTTTGAGATTGCAATCATATCTTCAGTGTTTGTTACAAATCTGTGGACCTTGATTCTTCACAAGTACACAGTGAAGAACAAACTCAACACAATTAAGAACAGAAATTTATGCCAGCTTGTTTTCTAACCCAGGGCTAGGGAAAAATTGATGCTGGAAGAAGAGTTGAAGTGGTGGGTGGGGGGAGGGACGGGAACTGAGCTGACTGAGGGGCAGAACAGCTTGGCCCAGCATGAGGAAACGAGGGGGAGACACTGAGAATTTGCTTCCAGGTTCCAGTTGGGGGGGGCTGTCACAGCAGGTGGATTTATTCAGGCAGAATGACTCATGCAGCCAGCCATGGCTGACATTCATAGCTAATGATTCAAAGCTTTTTGGGCAACTGAGTGAACCAATACTAACAAAAGGTATTTGCCCACTTGCAGAAATATGTGTAAGCACATAATCATCTTGATCTCACCAAGCAGAGACCCTGTAAGACTCAAAATTATTTTAAAAAACCCTAACTTGAATTAAACATTTATTGACACATAGAGAGGTATCACTAATGCAAGTATTGACTGAGCTATCTGTACACATACGGGCATACTACACTGTGAAGTTCCTTGTATATATAAGATAGTCTTTTTCTCAAAGAACCTTTGGTAGATAGAAGCTACTGAGACTTGAGTCAGGGACTTTGACTTGTAGATGGTTTAGAAGGGTCTCTACCAACTTTGAACTTATAATGATTTTTAAAACTGCAAATTTTTTTTAAGATTCATGATCCACAAAAGCTGGATCCCTTTAAAATTGGTAAAATTTCAAATGCTCATCATAGTGATTCTGTGGGAGAATCACAGATCTGAGCTTTTCAGAAATCCCAGGGTGAAGTCAATGATTTATTGTTCGAAATATTTGTCATGGTTTGTAAAGTGGCAGCTCTCCTGAGAACTGAGAGGTAAGTGATGTAACGACTAGCTAGCTAACAACTGTAGGTGGGATGTTGATGCTGGGGATAGGAGCAGGTCATGCCAGCCTGTTCATGGTACTGAAGGCAGTGGGAAGGGGCCTGCTAGGACAGGAACCTGAAACTAGACCTTGACTGGTGGTTAGTGGCTGCCAGTGCTGTGGACACTTTGATACATAGGGAGAGAAAGGAGACAGTGAACTAGGTCAGAGTGGGAGTGCACCCATTCTCCTCCCTCAGGAGACCCCTTCACAATGACAATAGGGAAGAAATATAACTTACTTTTCTGTTACCAAAAGTAACAGAAGCCAGGCGTGGTGGCGCACGCTTGTAATCCCCGCGCTTGGGAGGCAGAGACAGGAGGATCGCGCAGGTTCGAAGCCAGCCGCGCGCGCTGGCTTAGGAAACCCTGTTTCCAAACAAAAAAAAAATAAATGTAAAAGTAGGTCTGGGAGTGTAGCCCGGAGGTAGAAGGGCTTCCAGGAACCCCAGTACCACCAAAAAAAAAAAAAAAAAAAAAATGTAACAGAAAAGTAATAAAGTGGTCTTGTGAACACAGAAAAAAATTATAGAAGCTGGAGTTTAGGAAAAGTAAAAGAATAAAGACATTGGAAAGAACCCAAAAACAAAAACTAGAGGAGAATCTAGTCTCAAAAACCTGCACATAAGCCGGGTGTAGTGGCTCATGTGCCTGTAATCTCAGTGCTTGGGAGGCTAAGACAGGAGGATCACAGGTTCAAGGACAGCCTCAGCTATGTAGCAAGACTCTTAACAACCTAGCATGAGCCTGTTTAAAATAAAAAATAGAAAGGATCAGAGTGTGTCTTGCTCAGAGGTAGAATACCCCTGGGTTCAATCCCCAGCACCAAAAAAAAAAAAAGAAAAGAAAAAAAGAAAGAAAAAACTCTGCACATGAAAGTAAAGAAATAAGAAGTGTAATTTCACAGGTTTGGGGTTCAAGAGTCCTGTTCATCCCTATGGCTGCAGCTACCAAAAAAAGGGAGGGGGAATACCCTCAGACTGACCAGACCACCTATAAGTACCAGAGTGTTGAGGAGTTCAGGGCCAGAAACCATCAGGAAATGCCCAGTGGCATGAAGAGAGGGAAAGGGAGACATCTTCTTAGCACAGAAACTGGAGTAGTGCGACACAGATCCAAAGCGTAATTCTAACTCACAGCTAAATTGGGCATGCAAGTAAGAGATGCACAGGAAACGGTGGGCAGGGACCAGCTTGAGATCTTCCTAGGAGACAGTGACAGGACCCTATCCTGAAGTGTAGTGAGTCTACTCCCTAGTCATGCACAGCTCAGCCAGGAAAGCTTGAAGTGTCACAGACAGAACAGCTAGAACTTAGAGAAGCTTCTACAAATGGAAATTTCAGAGTGGGTAAGCCCCAACTCTGGCTAAATCCTGGTTTGCTGGCAAATTCATAGGCATGGGAAAGAATGCCTTACAAAAGAGCGTTGAAAAGTTGGGACAGAGCAGAAATACAAGCAGCTCCATTCAACAGGGAGACAAAGGCTGCCAAGGAATCTCAGAGGTGAATTGCCTGTTATAACAACCCAGTCACATTCAGAAGAGGCCAGTGAAATTCAGAGGGGTTGGTACAACATGAATAATGCCAGCTTCGACCAAAGACACTAGATGCACAATGAAATAGGAAAGTGTTGGGTTAGGATAAGAGACAGTCAATAGAAATTATCTTTGAATGGGCCCACATAATGTAATTACCGCAAAATGACTTGGAAGTGGTTTGTTACAGGTGGGGTATCCCTTATCTGAAATGTTTGGGACCAAAAGCATTTCAGATTTTGGGCATTTTCAAATTTTAGAATATTAGCTTATATAGAATGAGGTAGCTTGGGGATGGGACTCAAGTGTTGTAAACACAAAATTTATTTATATTTTATATAAATCTTATGCACATAGCCTAAAGGTAATTTATACAATATTTTAAATAATTTTGACATGAAACAAAATTTTGTGGTATGGAATGTTTTACTTATGGCCTCATCTCAGTGCTAAAAACATTTTGTATTTTGGAGCAATTCAGATTTCATATTTTTGAATTAGAGATCTTTATCCTATATAAGGTTCAAAGAGTTAAATAAGATTATATCCAATAAATTAAGAAAAACATATTTTTGTATTATTAGTGATCACAGCAGGGAAATTGAAGCACTGAACAGGTAAACTAAAGATGAAGATTGAATTCTGAAATTAAAACCTGTAGAGTTTCCATAGCACATTGTACATGCAGAGTGTCAATTAAGTTAAGGGTAGGTACATAGAAATAGAACAGAAAGAAAAAGAATAAAGAAGATAAAAAGAATCTAAGAAACCTGTGGGACAATATGAGGTGCTATAATATATACGTAGTTGGAACACAAGGAAAGGAGACGAGGACCAGGAAGAAATAATAGCTCAAAACTTTCAGGTTTAGTAGGAAATTTAATTTCAGATCCAGGAAGATGAGTGAGAACCACGAGCAAGATAAACTCAAATCACAATCAGCCGCCGTGCTTTAAACCAAAGATCAGAAGAAACCTTTGAGACAAGAGAAGAACAATGACGTGAAATGAGAAAGGGGCATACCGAGGGTCCCGGGCTGCACGGTGACACCTCAGCAGGAGTCACGGAAGCCGGCCGACGCTGGCACAGCCAGCTCATAGTGGGGAGAGAGTCAGGTTGCCTCCCGAAACAGGGCCCCACTGAACGGTGCATGAGGAGTTTCCTGGACACATAGACATACATGCACCGGAATGGCCCTAAAACATGCCGACCACACAAGGCACACACAGATGAGAGGACCGTACTAGTACCAGGCAAAGAATACAGAAGACTGAAAGAAAATGTATACGTTAGGGTCAAACTTGATGACAGTAAGAGGATCAGTATGGCAAATAACTAAAGAGGGAGATAGACAAGCTAACAGTCATAGGTACATTTTCCAGTAATTGATACACTAACAGGAAAAAAAATTAGATTATATTAATAAAATCTGAATGGGATTATCAGTCACCTTAACCTAATTGACATTTATAGAACGTGCGCTTAATTATAGCTTGCATGCACTTTTTAATGCATATGGACTCCATTCCTGGTAAAATAAGACTGATGCTTATTAAGCAAGAAAGGTTTCAAATCATTGATGAAGTTCTTACGTTAAGAACCTGGGAACTGAAGAGCAAATTACAACCAAGGCAAACAGAAGGAAGGGATAAGTGTAAGAGCATAAATCAGCAAATAGTACTCAGCACAAATGATAAAAAAGCCTCTGGTCAGGTAGCCATTAAATTGTCAAACTGCTCATTTAAAGACACGGTTAGAAAGGCGAAAGGGCAAACACAGGAGAAAACGGCTCCAAGGTGTATCTCTGATAAAAGAGTTGTCTGTAGTATAAGTAAATCTCCAGTAGTGAGTCCAACAAAACAATAAGTAATGGGCAAGGAATTTGAGTATATGTATTTACTAAGGAGGACATGAATTTCAGTTAAACACAAGAACAGATGTAATAATCAGGCAAATGAGAGTTAAAGCCGTGGAGGCACTGCTGCAACTCTAGGAGGCCTTTAACTAAAGAAACTGGCTCTGGCAAGTATGGCCAAAGGTACTCCTGCACGTATCTGGAGGCAATACAAAATGGCCCAGCCACTTTGGGAGAGTTTGGCAGTTTCTTTAAAGTTAGTCATATTATACCCATGAGACTTAACAATCTTACTTATATTTTCCCAAGAGGATAAAAAATTACATGCACACAAAGACACATGTGGTTGATCCCAGCAGCTTAGTCCATGATAGTCAAAGACTAATGAGTAACCTGAATATCTATAGTAGATTTTGAGCCATCCTTGATGGGTTTTATTTGTTTTACTTAATAACCAGTTCCAACGCTTTTCTCAGAGCTGTTTTTTTTTGTTGTTTGTTTGTTTGTTTATTTGTTTTTGCAGGTCTGGTGATGGAACCCAGGGGCATTTGACCTCTGAGCTACACCCCCTGCCCTGTTTTTAATTTTTTATTTTCAAACAGGGTCTCACTAAGTTGCGGAGGACCTCACTAAGTAGCTGAAGCTGTCCGTGAACCGCGATCCTCTGGTCTCAGGCTCCCAAATGCTGGGATTACAAGTGTGCGCCACCATGCCCAGCTCTCAGAGCTGTTTGTATTCAAGTATGTTTAATCACATTGGGCTTTTTACATAGATACACTCTCATATTTCTCTGCTTTTTCTTTGGATTAATCCAGGGGCACCATATAAAGGCGCAGGCTCTTTCTGGATTGGGAAGAACTCTGGAAGTGCTGAGGGAATTTCTCTATTGCCTTGCTTTAAATCCTGACTGTAGCTCAGTGAAGAAAGAAGCCCAGAAGGTATGATTCCAATAAGTGACTTTCTTCTGAAAGGCTGACATACAGCCTTTGTGTCTCTGCTGGATAATTCTTGCACTTAAACAAGAAATATAATTCTGAATGTTCATGACACTTTAGATTTAAGACATACAGTAATACTGATAAAGTCCATGCATCTGATAACTTCTGAAGACATTTTGCATTTTCATCCATGGGTTCAGCTGCTTTGGTGGAACAGTAGACACATCTCAGTTGAGCTGAATGAGAGGTGAGTTGTTGTGTGCGGCTGAAGAGGCCAAGTGGCTTTTCTTAGGGTTTGTGACTTCTAGTGTTAGGGTTTGTGTAGAAGCCCTGTAAGGACATTGCACCGTGTGTAACACACATCAATTTTCAGCACAGCCTCACCAGCGTGATACAGAGATATCTGCTCTTTTAATCATAACTAAACACACTTAATGTAGAAATCTCTTCTATAAAATCCTGAAGAGTAAGTGCCTGATTTTTACTTAGCACCTCCATTGACCAGGAGTTTGTGGCTTTTTTTGTTTGTTTGTTTTTTGTTAGTTTGTTTTCTTTCTTGGGTCTGGGGCTGGAGCCCAGGGGCATTCAACCTCCGGGCTACACCCCTGCCCTATTTTTTATTCTTTATTTTGAAACCGGATCTCACTGAGTTGCAGAGGGCCTCACTAAGTATCGGAGGCTGTCCGCGAACTGCGATCCTCCAGTCTCAGCCTCCTGAATGCTGGGATTTGGGATTACAAGCGTGTGCCACCATGCCCAGCTAGGAGTTTGTGTTTTATGCCAGTGGTTTCTCTCCTTTGCCACTATTCTGAACACCTCTTACCTATTTACTCTGTAATTTCTACTTATCAGCTCTAATTTTGTTTTATAGAGCAACAGAAAATGAATCAGTTCTTCTATACTTCACACCACTTTAGGTGTACTTGAGAACTGCTATTTTCTTTGCTTGAAGTCATTCTTTGAGCCAAAAACATGCTCTTCTCTTAGAACAGGGTGCTGGGGTTTCCTTCTCTTGATGAGTTCTAGTATGCTCCACATTTCAGCATTCACAGCCAACAGGTACCGGTAGTGAAGTTGTGTCTTCCCTGTATAAATACATTAGGAAGTCCGAGCCTGGTAGCACACACTTGTAATCCCAGTACTTAGGAGGCTGAGACAGTAGGATCGTGGATTGCGGACAGCCTCAGCTACTACTTAGTGAGGCCCTCCTCAAATTAGTGAGACCCTGTTTCAAAATAAAGAATAAAAAAATAGGGCTGGGGTTGTAGCTCGGAGGTAGAATGTCTCTAGGTTTCATCTCCAGTACCATTAAAAAAAAAAAAAAAAACTAGGAAGCATATTTATTTTTAGCCTGGTATCATCACACTATTTACTCCTATTAGAAATGTTCTTTAAAGCCGGGCGTGGTGGCGCACGCTTGTAATCCCCACGCTTGGGAGGCAGAGACAGGAGGATCGTGCTGGTTCGAAGCCAGCCTCGCTGGCTTAAAAGAAGGAGGAGAAGGAGGAAGAGGGGGGGGGAGGAGGAGGAGGAGGAGGAGGAGGAGGAGGAGGTATTTGACCTCCGAGCTACACCCCCTGCCCAATTTTTATTCTTTATTTTGAAACAGGGTCTCACAAAGTTGCAGAGGGCCTTACTTAGTAGCTGAGGCTGTCAGTGAACTGTGATCCTCCAATCTCAGCCTCCCGAATTCTGGGATCACAAGCGTGCCCACCATGCCTGCGTGTATTTCTTTTCTTGTGCAGTTGATTGGCATTTGTCAGTCCTGTTCAGTTGTTGCTCGTTGGTTTTTGGCCATCATTCTAACTTGTTAAAATAATGTGGCCTCATGAGTTGGTTGTTCCAGCCATCTCTGCCTACTTTGTCCCACCTGCAAATTTCTTTAGCATCTCAAAACATGTCCTGTCTCTACTGACCCTCATACCAGCATTGTGAGGAAGCCACCCAAGCTCAGATGAAGCATATTCACAAAGGTCCCAGGACCAGAATTGGGGTCTTGAAGATTCTTGTCTTGTCTGGTGCTTTTCAGACATGGTGTTTCCCCCCTCTGGCATTCTTTGTTGATAGATACCATCTATCACAAATAAAGTCAAAGCACTATTGGCCCATTGCTGGCCATGCACAGCCCCAGCCCCAGCATGCCCACTGAAGGACCCTGTGTCCCTACTGGGGATGTGCCTGCACCCTGCCAAGAGGTCACAGGTTCTGGCCCACTACCTTAAAACATGAAGAATGGAGGGGCTTTGTTGGGATCTCACTCTGTCTGTCATTTTCCTTTCAAGTCCTTGAGTTTAGCTGATACCGTCTGGGTGTCAGCCAGAGTACCTTACTGGCACTCGCACCCCCAATTCCCAGGGGTCCATATTCTTGAGCCAGAATCCTGGGCCTTGGCTTTCTCCTCCTATGAAGTTCCTTGGCAGGTGGCCTTGGTGGTCTTGTCATGAGTAGAGCTGTCCTCTAGAAAGATATCAGTCCTGTGGATGATCACAGTTTAGACCTACTCTGGGATCCCCTGCAACCTCTACACCACACTTTTCTCCCTCTTCTCTGTGAGACTTTTAGGAGAATTATAGTCAAAAAGGGAGGACCAGACAGAAGGAAGTTGTAAAGCTCATCGTTTATCATTGGTAAGATCGATACATAAAGAGACTAGAAGCTAAAGTAAAACACTGATTGTGGTTTTAAAAATGCTTGAACTTTAAAAGTTGGCCATTGAAATAAGGTAATTGTTAATTTTTACCTTTTAGGCCTATTTTTTCTGTTTCCTTTGGGGGAAAAAATACTCATTCATTTCCAAATGTGTCTTAAAATATTTCCAGAAGTGTCTTAAAATATTTTCTTCTGTTCTTGGCAATTTTATAGGTAATGTGTGAGGTGTTTTTTCCAGCTTCAGAAAATGTGCACCAAAATGTGAGATCTGTTATCCAAAGCAGATTAAAGGCACCAATTCAGGGCAGCACAAGCGCGCAGCCTCAGGAAGAAGGAGGTAGTGCTGGGAGCTGCGAGGTAAGAGGTGCATGTGTCTGTCCGTGTCCTCTTGACTAAGCTTCACGTAAGCTTCATGTGAAACATTTCACACGTTACTCAGACAAGGTGGCACGCCCTGGTTACACGTGTTTCTCAGGAGCAATCATAGCCCCTCAACCTGGGTGTTGAAACTTGCAAGGAAAGTAAGGAAATGAATCAAAGATTGAAAGGCAGAAACTTTGGAACATTTCCAAATAACCTCGAATATCAGGAGACCTGAAATTATCTTGACATGGAGCACAGAAGGCAAAAGAATTATTTGAATCCATGATGTATGATTTGTATATCTTGTGTGCATATGTTATATATGAAGATTGGTGCTCACTGACTCTCAGAAAGAAATTATCCTGTACTGTGCCATGAAACTGTACAACTCCTCTCATGAGCTGATAAGTAAAGCCGATTATGAGGGAAGAGCATAAGCCCTCTTTTCCAGAGATCCCTAAGGTAGGGTCTGCCGATTTTTTTCCTCTTATGTTGTGATTTTTTTGAATATTCAGAATTTTTTCCTACTTAACCAGAATCCGTCTGAGAAATCTGATGCGCCAAGAAATGCCAATTCTTCAGTTTTATATTTTGTACTTGGTCTGCACTTTGAAGAGGATAAAAAGGTATTAGAAAGTGTATTTCCACCAGCACCTAGCACTGGTTTGAAGAGACAGTATCCAAGTGATGAGGAAGATGAATGTGATCTTTCCACCCCTGGGAAAATTCCCAGGAAAGGTTAGTAAGCTCTTCCGCCATAATGTGGTGTGACCCTGAGATGTTAGGTTTTGTTTGTTTGTTTGTTTGTTTGTTTGATTTTTTTTTTTTTTGCAGTACTAGGGATTGAATCCAGGGGCATTCTACCCCTGAGGTATACCCTCAGCCCTATTTTATATTTTTTATTTTGAAACAGGATTTCACTAAATTATGGAGGACCTCACTAAGTAGCTGAGGCAGGCCACAAACCTGCAATCCTCCTATCTCAGCCTCCCAAGTACTGGGCTAGTTAGTATTTTTTTTTTTGGTGGTACTGGTGATGGAACCCTTCTACCTCTGAGCTACACTCCCAGACCTATTTTGTATTTTATTTGGAAACAGGGTCTCTTAAACCAGCGAGGCTGGCTTCGAACCTTGTGCGATCCTCCTGTCTCTGCCTCTCAAACAAACGTGTGCCACCATGCCCGGCTATATATATATATATATATATATATATATATATATATATATTTTTTTTTTTTAACAATTTACATAGGTAAAATCAATAATGAAATGTCTATTTGAAACTGTAGTGTGCTTTAGATGGCTGATCCTACAAGGACTTTATACTTGAAAGCAGCAGAGAAGATTTAGATGTGCATACGGCCTTTTCTTCTTGCTCACTGTCCAGATGAATTGTTGCTATATACCAAACTTAGCTGCTTACCACCTCCTCTTCAGGGAAAAAAAGAAAAAGATCTGCTCGGTGCACAGGGTGCTTCTACCACCCGTTTGCACTTGAGGCTGCCACGCCACCCCTGTGGTCATTGCCCATGCCTGCCCCTGTATTCTGTACCTGTATGGTCACTACATAGGAAGCTTCCTGCTCAGCATGATTTTTTATGTTGGCGTCACATACTGCACAGAGGAAGTAACATTTATTGTATGCTGCTATTCAGATTTGGTGTTAATGGAAACATTTCTCAATTTTTCAGATACAGACGCCTCCCCTCAAAGAAGAGTGCACCATAAGAAGGGAGGCCCAGAGCTCCGCATCGAGGCAGCTGACTTTGAGTGTGCCTTGTGCATGAGGTGCGGCGGCTGAGAATCTGTGCAGCTCTCTAAAACCTTAGCTTCCCTGGGTCTCATACCTAAATGGAATGGGCTTTTTACTAAGGGAATTACATATACCTAAGTAATACCTGATTTATTTTCTAAGAAATTTGATGAAGAAGGTGGAAATGGATATACATGATTCCCAAACAGTAGGGAATTGCATGAGGAGCCCTTATTAGACGGTCTCTTTGGACGTCTTTCTGAAAGCACGCATCTTTCCTCCCAGGTTGCTTTTTGAGCCTGTCACCACGCCCTGTGGACACACGTTTTGCCTGAAATGCCTGGAGCGGAGCCTTGACCACACCCCGCAGTGTCCCCTGTGCAAGGGCAGACTGTCTGAAGTAAGTGTACGTGGCAGACGGGCATCCCTCTCGCCCTGAGAGGGTTCACACTGCTCCTCTGCTTCTGCATCCAGTCAAAGGAAGATTTCTCTAATCAGAAACAGGTCATTTCCCACCTCCTTGATGAATCAAAAAATATACAAGGAAAGTTTAGACGCAGAAATAGCTAAATTTCAAGGAAATTTTTGGAGTAAAACATAGTTGAGATAGATAAAAAATAGGTAACAGGTTTAAACTAGCTGACATTACTGACCCCTTACAATATATTCATTATAAGTGGTTCATACAACATTCTGAGGTGTTTAGTGTGTGCCAGATGTGTTCCCCGGACCACCTCATGAGAGTTTTGCATAGGAATGAAGGGCCTGACCGCTCTGACTGTCTATAAGCCTCTGATACCCTTACCAGCTGTCAGTTTCCAATGTCGTTGGTTGCAGTCAAAGCCAGGGGGTCCACAGGGAAGCCGTTTAATGATCCCTTCTTTTCTCTCCTCTCTTAGCTTCCCCAGTCCTTTTCCACTAATCTGCTGGTCTCTTTCTTAATTTTCTCAAGGTTTCTTTTTCTTTTTTTTCTGGTTTCCACATACAAAAGAAAACATGTGGACCCTGACTTCCTGAGTTTGGCTTATCTTACTTACCATGATACCCCTCAGTTCTACCCACTTTCCTGCAAATAATGTAGTTTTTTCTTTTTGGCAGAGTAAAACTCCATTCTGTATATACACCACATTTTCTTTAGCCATTCTTTTATTGATGACCACCTAGGTTGGTTCCATAACTTGGTTTTGGGAGGAGTGGTATATCTGGGTCATGGTGGCTCCATCCTTAGTCTTTTAAGGAAACTGTAGAGAAAGCTACCTTTTCTCCAATCTATGTTTTTGGTGCCTTTGTCAATGATAAGCTAGTTCTGACTATGTGGATTTGACCTTTTATCTTCTGTTTCGTTCCACTCGTCTGTGAGTCTGTTTTTATGACAGTAGCATGCTGATTTTATTACTATAGCTCCATAGTAAAATTTGAAGTCAGGTGTTTTATTCAGCTTCTACATTGCTGAGACCAAAATGCCTGATGAGCACAACTTAGAGGAAGAAATGTTTATTGGGCTCATGGTTGGCCAGCACTCAGGCAGAAGGGCCTTGGGCATAAAGGAATAGGAGAAGCCATTCTCACATTACCTCAGAGAGAGAGACACAGCATCCAGGAACAGATATTGTTCTCAGGACCACTCCCCCAGTGACCACCTCCTCTAGCCATGCTCTACCTCTGAATATTGGTGCATTGCCAACACATGACCTTTTCTGGGGGGCATTTCATAGCCAAATCATGACAGGTTTTGTGATGCCTCCAGCATGGTTCTCACTGTTCAGAATTGCTTTGGCTATTCTGAGTCTCTGTAGCAGATGATGTTGATGTTGACTGGTTGGATGGATGTTGCTCACATGAATGACATTGAAGTCAGAATGATGTTTAGAGAAAATTATTATTACTAGAGAAAGAGGGCAGCTGAGGGGATGGTGAGGAGAGGACGCTCTCCTTCCACCAGTGTCTTATATTGAGAATTTTAATCAAAACATTGTAAGAGTGATTAGTCACTGGAGACAGTAAAGAAGTCATGGGATGGGTTAGGGAAAAACATCAAGTCACAGATGAGACTGAAGGAAAGCATAAACAAGGAAGCTGTCAGGTCTGCTTATCACCAGATACCCACTCACTGTCTCCCTTGGTCCTGGGTGGCAGCCTGTGACCCTCTCTAGCCAGACTGAGGTGACCTCAAGCTGATGGCTGAGAAGCCTCTCAACAGGTCTTTGTTCTTCCATAAGAATTTTAGGACTGCTTCCTAGTTCTGTGGAGAATGTTGTTCCTATTATTTATGGGTAAAATACATTTTATTTTTATTTTGTCAAATCCTAGAATACAGTAAGCTAAATGTTGAGTTTATTGCTATCTGTGTGCTTAAGATCTAATTCTTAAATCTAGATATTTATTTATTTATTTTATTTATTTTTGTGGTACTGGGGGTAGAGCCCAGAGGCTTTCTACCTCCGGGCTATACTTCCAGACCTATTTTATATTTTAGTTGGAAACAGGGTCTCACTAATTTGCTGAGAGCCTCACTAAGTAGCTGAGGCTGGCTTCAAACCTGTGTGATCCTCCTGTCTCAGCCTCCCAAGCGCTGGGATTACAAGCCTGCGCCACCATGCCCAGCTAGATCTAAATATTTAAAACTTTACTATACTTGGTCAGAAGAATTTAAAGCATATCTAAATCTTAAGGTCACCAGTAGATACTTATGCTTTCAGTTTTCTACGTTCGGTATGATGTCACCTTTGTTTTTGTCATGTGTTGTCTTTATGATGTTGAGGTAAGTTTCTTCTGTCCCTAACTTCTTCAGTGTTTTTAGCTCAAATGGGTGCTGAATTTGTTGAATACTTTTTTTTTTTTTGCATCGATTAAGGTGATCGAGTGATTTTTCCCCTTTTAGGTCTATTTCTAAAATATGTATGCACTTTGTCAAATCACATGCACGCTAAATCTGAATTCTTCAGAGTGCTCATTATTGCCGTCAGTTCTTGGGCTGCGTACCGTGTGTGGTCTGGAAGTTTCCGTAGGTGGTTGCTCCCCTCAGCTTGCTGCCCCTGTTCTTCCCTGAGCCAGGGGGCTGAACTCATGAGAGTAAGGTACACACTGGGTAGCCACCATTTTTAGCAGACCTTTTACGCATTACATTTTTGAAAGTACTGGGGATGGAGCCCAGGGACATGCTACCTCTGAGCTACACCTCCAGACCTATTTTTTGTTCTTTATTTTAAAACAGGGTCTCACTGACTTGCTAAGGGCCTCACTAAGTGGCTGAGGCTATTTGCGATCCTCCTGTCTCAGCCTCCAAGTGCTGGGATTACAAGTGTGCGTCACCACACCTGCCTCGCTCTTTACCTTTTGCATGAGTCCTTATAAGTACCACAAAAACCGGGGGGTGGGGGGGACAACAACATTGGTAAGGTTGGGAGTTGTGGTTCAGATCTCAGTCTTTGTTATTATTATTATTATTGTTATTATTATTTTATAGTACTGGAGATGGTACCTAGGGGCATTCTAACTCCAAGCTACACTCCCAGCCCTACTTTATTTTTATTCTTTATTTTGAAACAGGATGTCACTAACTTGTGGAGGGCCTCACTAAGTAGCCGATGCTGGCCGTGAACCTGTGATCCTCCTGTCTCAGGAAGGATTACAAGCTCGTGCCACCATGTCCAGCAGTCTTAGCTCTTATACTCAAACATTAGTAGTCTATTTTTCTCAAGTAGCTTCAGATTTTCGCCATCCAAAATGACTATGTCACGTCTTTCTTCTCTCGACCTGTAATAGTCCACCTCCTTCCCTCTCACTAATGTGGTGGTCCTGGCTTGAAAGTGCAGATGCCATCAGCATGGGCAGTCCTCTGTGAGCACCTGCTCCTGCCCCAACCCACAGGTGACAGGCCACGCCTTCTCATCTGCCCAGAGGCACCACCTCCCTGCACCTTACTGACCTTTAGCCTGGGAAGCTTTGTCCTGGAGAATTGATATATGGTATCATCTAACTTTTTTCTTGCTACAGTTGCTGGCAAGCAGGAATTTTAATGTAACTATTCTGGCTGAAGAATTAATATTCCGATTTTTGTCAGAGGAATTGTCTGACCGGAAGAGGATTTATGACGAGGAAATGTCAGAGCTGTCAAAGTGAGTATGCACTTACTCTGCACTTGTTTCTTTAGGTTATTTTTTAATATGAAACTTTTTAAGCTCTTTTTTTTTTTTTTTTTTTGGTGGTACTGGGGGTGGAACCCAGAAGCTTTCTACCTCTGGGCTATACTCCCAGACCTATTTTATATTTTATTTGGAAACAGGGTCTCACTAAGTTGCTGAGAGCCTCACTTAAGTAGCAGAGGCTGGCTTCGAACCTGAGCAATCCTCCTGTCTCAGCCTCCCAAGCGCAGGGATTACAAGCATGTGCCACCAAGCCCGGCTCTGTGCACTTGTTTCTAATTCCAGATTAAAGAAAAGAAAATTCTGCTTACCCTCTCCTTACCTTAGCTTCTGTTATTTTTTGGACAGAGAATTTTCTTGGTTTAATAATGGGAAAAAAATCAAGCCAGGCATGGTGGCGCACGCTTGTAATCCCTGTGCTTGGGAGGTGGAGACAGGAGGATCGCACAGGTTCAAAGCCAGCTGTGCAGGCTTAAGAGACCCTGTTTCCAAATACAAATATAAAAAAATAGGTCTGGGAGTATAGCCCGGAGGTAGAAGGGCTTCCAGGAACCTCAGTAACACCCAAAAAAAAAGGGAAAAAGTGATCATTGTAATGTATTTATGGGAATTTAATTGCAAGAAACTGTAAGGAATATTCCACAAGTATGCATTACAGTAGTGTAGTTGTATTTGGAATCTAGACATATGATACTAGATTTTTCAAAATGAAAAGGCAATGTATACAGAACAAGAAGTGGTACCAAGGGTTATAACTTAGATCAGGTTTGATTTTTTTTTTTTTTTTATCTTTTAAAAACAGTTCAGGCTGAGCATGGTGGTGTATACCTGTAATCCCAGTACTTGGGAGACTGAGATGGAGGATCACAGGTTCAAGGCTCAGCAACTTAACTCTGTTTCAAAAAAAAATAAATAAAAAGGGCGTAGCTCAGGTAGAATATTCTTAGGTTCAATCTCCAATACCTTGAGGGATAAAAACAGTTCAAGTTTTGTGTTTTAGTGGCAATCTTAACAATATTCCACTCTTCTGCTTAAAGCTCAATGCCTAAGCCGGGCGTGGTGGTGCATGCTTGTAATCCCAGCGCTTGGGAGGCCGAGACAGGAGGATCGCATAGGTTCAAAGCCAGCCTCAGGTACATAGTGAGGCTCTCAGCAACTCAGTGAGACCCTGTTTCCAAATAAAATATAAAATAGGTCTGAGAGTGTAGCCCAGAGGTAGAAAGCCCCTTGGTTCCATCCCAGTACCACACACAAAAATAAATAAATAAAATCTGGATCATATATAGCCCATGCTGCTACTTCTCAGTATACTCATTAAAAAATAAGTAAAACTCAATGCCTTTAACTACCATGTCATTTTTTGGTTTGATCAGAATTTTTGAATGGCAGAAAACTAACATTTTGAAATAAAGTAATATCTCATCACAATCTCTCATCCAGTTAAATAGAGCAGATTGGCAGGACACTGGGCAAGCCGGGAGCTTCTTCAGTCATGGTCTTTGGCTCTTCCTCCCAACTAGGGTCTGTCTGAAGGCTTGGTTCTGGAGATGGGAGATGGGGGTTGGCTCGCGACTGCTGTGTTGGTGACTGCTCTACCTCCTGTGTCTGACAGCTTGCCAATCTACGCTAACGTTTCCCTTTGCTCCGCAGTCTGACCAGGGATGTGCCCATCTTCGTGTGTGCCATGGCATTCCCCACGGTTCCCTGCCCGCTCCATGTCTTTGAGCCCCGGTACCGGCTTATGATCAGGAGATGTATGGAAACGGGCACCAAACGGTTTGGCATGTGTTTATCTGCTGAGCATGCAGGGTGAGAATTACTGCGTTCCAACGTCCTGATTAAGTGCCTACTTTGTCTTTTTCGCGAAAAAGTTTAGGATGGAAGCCGGGTGTGATGGTGCACGCTTGCAATCCCAGCATTTGGGAGGCTGAGACAGGAGGCTCACGGTTCGCGGACAGCCTCAGCTACTTAGCGAGGCCCTTTGCAACTCAGTGAGACTCTGTTTCAATATAAAGAGTAAAAGATAGGGCATGGGGTGAGCTCGGAGGTAGAGTGCCCCTGGGTTCCATCCCCAGTTCCGCAACAACAGAAAAACGTTTAGGATGGTGCTTGAAAACACTCCCGTCACTCCAGAAGCCAAGTTCAGAGCCCGTCATGCAGCCCACCCTTCTGGCCTGGCCACTCCTAGCTGCCACTCTCACTGGCCCACTACATGGTACTTGCCCACTGCTGCCTGCGGCTCATGCTCACACCCACGCCTCCCTCTTCCTTCATTTCTTTTCTAGCCCACCTAAATAAAAACAAAGCCAGTCTAACCTTTTAAGTCTAGAAAAATGGCAACATCTTCCGTGACAACTTTATCTATTTCCACAGCCATTAATTTTGGCCTTAAAAGAACCTATGGCTCATGGTCTCTGCCCCTCTGTTTCTTATCAGTTGTCAAGGAGGGTGTTGCAGGTCAGCAGCTCCTCTCCTCCATGGGCCGATTTGGAAGCTCAGGTCTCCTTGTCCCTCAGGTTGTCATAACCTCTGCATGGTTACAATAAAGACACCACATTCAGGTGCTAGCTGGTAGAAGAGGCACATGCAGTCTTTAACAGGTGAGGGCAGAAAGAGCCATTTCCTTATGTTCGTGCCTGCTGCAAAGGGAGGCTCGTGTGCCCAGGAAGAGGGGAGGATGGGTTTTTAAGGCCACCCAGTAGTTCCACCACAAATAGAGACCGATCTTTTTAAAAAACATGCTGCTAGGCATGGTAGTACATGCCTATAATCCTAGTACTTGGGAGGGTGAGACAGGAGGGTCACAGGTTTGCAGCCAACCTCAGCAACTTAGTAAGGCCTTCTGAAACGTAGTGAGATCCTCTTTCAAAATAAAAAAAGTAAAATAGAGTTGGGTGTATAGCTCAGAGATAGAATGCCACTGAGTTCAATTCCAAGTGCGCGCGCGCGCGCGCGCACACACACACACACACACACACACAGTATAGGGTCTTTATGGAAAAAAATTCTAAAAAATTTTTGAAAGATGGTCAGGGAGCTTTAATAAGTGGAGAGAAATACTGAGTTCATGAGTACAGAGATTCAATGTCATAGAAAGGACATTTCTACCTACTCTATAAACCCAAGTAATTTCAGTCAGCATCCCAGGAGACTTTTTTTTAAAAGCATAAACTTGTTTAAGCTAATTGTAGAATCAGTGTGGAAAAGAAAAAGACCAAGATCAGGTAGTTTTGAAGAAACCAGTTGAGCAGATGGAAGAACATTTTTGTGATAACAAAATGATAAGCTGTAATATAGTGAAATGGAATTTATAGAGAAAAAGTGGATCAGGTCATATTTGGATTCCAGATTTACATATAATTTTGTGGAAAAGACAGACTCTTCAGTAAAAGGTACCTACAGATTACAGTTCACATCCTGACTCTGGGTCTTATTGTGATCTGCAGTACCTGTTTAATTTCCCTAAGCACCTGTGCTTCTGGGGCCTGAGCAAGTATGTACTATAAGCTACTGTGCCATACTTGGCATGTGGCAACTGACTAGGATGTGGATGATAGCTGTAATAGTGAGTGTGGGCACAAACCCGGGGAGAAGCTGTGGAGTGAGGATAGACGCACTTGGGGGCGCCCTCGGGGGGGACAGGCAGAGCAGGGTGCTGTGAAGGGCCATTCTGGTCAGAGGGTGAAAGGGTGGCAGAGCTGTTGCCTCACAGCACATCAGCAGGATCCAGCTGCGGAGGGGCCAGGCGGGAACGTTCCCCCTGCTTGTGCTGGCTGGTGGGTAGGGTGAGCACTGGGCAGGAGCTGCGGGAGGATGGAGCAGAGTCTGAGCCACTGCTCCCTGCGGGACCCTGCTCCCTGGCGGCCCAGCCGGGGGGCTGAGGAGCCACTCCAAGATGCCGTCTCTCCCATCTCAGGTCTCTCCAGCACACTGGCTGGTTTGAACTGAGGCCCCAGTCCTCTCCACCTGTGGGCCTGTCTCCAGGATATTTAGGGTCCCGCAGAAGCAGCCACCCACAGGGCTTGCCTGGTAAATAGCTCTTGCTGGTCTGATGTGGAGGCACTCTGTTTAGTTTGTTTCTATATTCATTCTAAAACTCAGACTTTCATCCAAGGAAAAACCAAGACCTTCTGCATTCTTAAAATCACAGTCTTCTTTCCAAACCACCCTTTCAGGATTTCAGAGTATGGCTGCATGCTGGAGATAAAGGACGTCAGGACTTTTCCTGATGGGAGTTCTGTTGTGGACGCAGTTGGAATTAGCCGGTTCCGAGTACTGAGCCACCGCCACCGAGATGGCTATAACACAGCAGACATCGAGTATCTTGAAGATGAGAAGGTAAGGCTCACCGCACCGTGCACTTGGTAGAGTCAGTTACCTCATTTCACTCTGGGTCATGGAAAAACACTGTCAGAGGTTTAACACTAACACTTATTTCCTTCTTCATCCAGCACTGAAGTTACTTATTCTTGTGGTAGATTTTTAACATCACCAGAGTTGGCAGAGAAATTTCTTCTAAAATAAAAATGACCTTCCTACCCTTAGGGAATGCGTAAAACCTACACATCATAAAGTAGTTTGTGATTTGCAGAAACAAAGTCAAGTCTTTACCGAAGAGATACAGACATATTTTTCTGTCATCATTCCCTGAGCAACACAGGACAGCCGGGCACGGTGGTGCACAGCTGTCATCCCAGCCATCAGGGAGGCCAAGGCAGGAGGCTCACTTGAGCCCACAAGTTTGAGGCCAGGCTGGGCAACATAGTGAGACCTCACCTCAGAAGAGAAAAGAAAAGAAAACAGCACAGTACAGTAACTATATGCATAGCATTTACATCGTATTAGGCGTTATAAGTAACCTGGAGGCAAGTTACAGTATGTGGAAGGGTGTCTGGAACTTGTATGCAAACATTGTGTTTGTATGGATTTTGGTATCTGCAAGGTCCTGGAACCAGTCCCCCATGGGTAACTGAGGGCCAACTCTACTCCAGACCTTGCAGCTACTCAGTGCTGCCCTTGGAGTGCAGAAGCAGAGCAGATGTGAATGAGAGGCCGGTTTCCAGGAAAATGATCTTTATGAAACTCAGTGGCACCAGGCGTGGTGGCACTCACCTACTGATCTCAGGACTTGGGAAGCTGAGACAAGGATCGCAGGGTTGAGGGCAGTGTCAGGAACTTGTGAGGCCTAATTTAGAGAGAGAGAGAGAAGATGTGATGAACAGCATCGGACTCACAGCGGTAGTTGTCAGTCCTGTTCCCAGGTATTGGTGAACTTCAGAATGAGACACAATGTTAAAAATAATATTTTTTTTTTGCAGTTCTAGGATGGAACACAGACTCGAAGCTACACCCCTAGCCCTATTTTTTATTCTTTATTTTGAAACAGGGTTTCACTGAATTGCAGAGGGCCTAAGTAGCTGAGGCTGTCCGTGATCCACGATACTCTGGTCTCAAGCTCCCAAAATGCTGGGATGGCAAGCATGTGCCACCACGGCCGGCTAAATATAGTACTTTAAAATGCCTTCCACAGTTGGGTGTGGTGGGCATGCTTGTAATTCTAGCATTTGGGAGTCTGAGACAGAAGGATCCGGGTTCATGGACAGCCTCAGCTACTTAGTGAGGCCCTCTGCAACTCATTGCAACCCTGTTTCAAAATAAAGAATGAAAAATAAGATTGGGGGTGTAACTTGGAGGTAGAATGCCTTGGGTTCCATCCCCAGTACTGCAAAAAAAAAAAAAAAAAATTAAAATCAAAATTTAAAAAATGCCTTCCTCAGCTAAATATGAAAGGCTCTGAACCCTAACCCCTGAAGAATTTTTTATATTTAGCTTATCAAAAGAAGGAGCCTAAATGGCCAATACACAAATGAAAATGGCTCCGGGTCTTCAGTCATCAAGGAAATGCCAGTAGACCCACTTTGAGACCCCCACCTCATCCAGCCAGCAGGGCTGTTATCAAAACAACAGAGGGCAAATGCTGGTGAAGATAAGGGTCTCACTGATTTGCAGAGGACTTCACTCAGTTGCTGAGGCTGGACTCAAACCTGAGATCTTCCAGTCTCAGCCTCCCAAGTACTGGGATTACAAGTGTGCGCCACCATGCCTGACAATCCTGTTATTTTTAAAATAAAAAGTTGTAATGCTCTAAATATATCTTAGCTGAAAGGTTAAATAAATTATGTAATGATAATTGCATGTAGCCATTGAAAATTCTTCACAACATGGACTATCTGCTTATGTGAAGAGTCTCAAAGGAAAAACAGGGGAACAGTTGTTCTCAACTGTGTAAAAAGTACAGAATTTGTTTTTTCTTTTTTTTGGGGGGGGTACCGGGGATGGAATCCAGGAGCATTCTACCTCCAAGCTACACCCTCAGCTCTTTTTTTTTTTTTTTTTTGGTACTGGGGTTCCTGGAAACCCTTCTACCTCCAAGCTGCACTCCCAGACCTAATTTTTATATTTTTATTTGGAAACAGGGTCTCTTAAGCCAGTGAGGCTGGCTTTGAACCTGCGCGATCCTCCTGTCTCTGCCTCCCAAGTGTGGGGATTACAAGCGTGCACCACCATGTCCAGCTTCATCTCTATTTTTTATACTTTATTTTGCAACAGAGTCTTACTGAGTCTCATTAAGCAGCTGAGATGCCCGCAAACCCGGATCCTTCCAGTCTCATCACCCAAGTACTGGGATCATAAGTATGTCCACCAGGCCTGGCTGCAGAATTTCTCTATTGAGCATATGTCACTCTTATGAAGCAGTAAATGCCAGGAACCCACTTAAGTGTACGGCTGAGGCTACTAGCTATAGCAGATACCTAAAGGTCCCATGCACCATGAGTAAAAGTGGTTTTCTCTCCTCCTGTGACCAGGTGGAAGGCCCAGAGTGCGAGGAGCTCGCCACTGTCCATGACTCTGTGTATCAGCAGTCCGTGTCCTGGTTTGCTTCTCTCCAGGACCACATGAAAGAACAAATTTTAAGTCATTTCGGGTCCATGCCAGAAAGGGAACCTGAGCCTCAGGTACGCTCTCCTTTTCTTTCATGATGCTGCTCTTTCCTGCTGTAATGTGCTAAGACACATCGTTCTAATGTGAATTTGGGCAAAATGCTGTATACTCCAGTATGATTGCTTATCAACTAGTCTGTTTAGTGACAGCCCAAAGGTACACTTAATATGATGACATCTTCCTTTGGAACAAAAGATAGTTTCTAAAAGTATGTTAAGATAATAATTTCTATCTTTCTTTCTTTCTTTCTTTCTTTCTTTCTTTCTTTCCTTCCTTCCTTCATTGGGGATTGAACCTAGTGGTGTTCTACCTCTGAGCTATACTCCAAGCCCTTTTTATTGTTTGTTTTGAAACAGGGTCTCACTAGGTTGCTGAGAGTCTAGCTGTGTCCCTGAGGCCGGCCTCCAACCTGCAGTCCTTCTCTCTCAGCTACTGCCAAGTGCTGGGTCGCAGTGGTGCCCCACACCCACCAGAGTAGTTTCTTTTTCTTTCTTTCTTTTTTTTGTGGTATTGGGGTTTCTGGAAGCCCTTCTACCTCTGGGCTACACTCCCAGACATACATATATATATATATATATATATATATATATATTTTTTTTTTTTTTTTTTTGAAACAGGGTCTCTTAAGCCAGTGAGGCTGGCTTTGAACCTGCGCGATCTCAGCCTCCCAAGCAAGGGGATTATAAGCATGCACCACCATGCCCAGCTGAGTCGTTTCTTTCCTAACAAAAACTCATATTTGTTGTGTCTGCCCTCTTTTTCTTCTCTCATCAACACTATGAAATTTAAGCAGTAATCATTTCCTATTGGCATCGTTTGCATGTAGCATCAAATAGGTGTGACTTTGTCCAGCTTAGAAGCCTGTCCCTGTTGTGTTGTGGTACCCATCCCCATTTGTGGTAAACTTTCTCGTGCTTTCTGGGTACATTCTTTGGTGAAGTTGGTTCTTTAAGCAGTAAACATGCCCCAGGTTTTTAAGTATTCCTAAGAGCAGGTGACCCTTCTTCTCCACCTTTGGGTGAAAAAGCCAGGTATAGATGGTTTGGGATTGTGATTCAAAGTTTGCAGTCCCTCCCAGCTGCACATGGGCTCACACCTGTTGTATCATAGTGTGTGTGTGTGGGGGGGGGTAGGGCCAGTTCACCATGTGTTTAGTGTAAGGCTAAATGTAATTTACTTTTCCCCATTTCTCTTTATCTTGTCTCTTGAGGGTTTTTGTATTTCACCCTCAGCCTGAGTTCTGTTTTCCAAACTCAGGAGCAATCTAGGTTCAACCTGACCAACCCTTCTCTTATAAGCCTTCTTTTTGTACTTTGCTGTAACTCAGATTCAGAAAGTGATTAGACAGATTTACCACTAAGGTCTGATTCATTCTTTTTCTTAGAGACTTTTCCTGATTAACCCAAATTACTCTCTTATTTATGGCTGTATTGGCTTTCATTACGGCTGTAACAACCACATTATCACAAACGTGGCTTGGTGAGAACCACCCTACAGTTCAGTGGGTCAGAAATCTGGCATGGGCCTTGCCAGGCTGTGATAAAATTGATAGCATGCTGTGCTGTTTCCTGGAGATTGTCTGAATGTGCTCATTTCCCAGGGCTGCTGGCATTCCTTGGCTCATGGCGGCCCTCCTCTGTCATCAGAGCCAGTGACGTTGCCCTCTCTAATCATGCTCCCCTAGTCACACCACTTTGACCTCAGCCCCTCACTAGGATGATCTCCCATCACAAGACCTGTACCTCACCTATGTCTTTGGAGTCTGCTCTGCTACTGAAGGTACCACATTCACAGGTTTAGGGAACTAGAGGAGGGACATCTTTGGGGGCTATTATTTTGCCAGCCACAGAAAGATATTAGGTGGTAATGTAGGAGATTTTGTTATGTGATACCCTTCTCATTAAGTATCCCACTCTGTTAGATGAGGAGGAAAAGGAGAGTGAATTCATGTCGGTCTTCAGCGTCTGTGCTGGAGGTCACCTCTGAAGAGCAGGCTCAGGCCTTCCTGACAGTGATTTCAGCTGCCCCTTTTTTTGCTGATTCTACAGTGGAATCTACCTCACCCTGAGCTAAAACCCACTGTCTACCTTTTCTAATTCCCAGTTTGTTTTCTACATGTCTGTGGAATAAGAATAGAAGAGAATCTAAGACATTGGAATGAGAGAAATCTAGATATCTTGGTTCTGGTAACAACAATATTGGGAACAAGCTTATGATCAGCTTTTGTGTAGAGCTCAATCCTGAAGTATCTGTTCAATTATGTGAAATAAAGGCTATCATACACATATACACATGTATAGATGTATGTGTGTGTTATTTTGTGCATATAAAATTACATAAACAAGTTCATGATAAATGTATATGTGTATAGATTTATGATAATTCCCACCTGTGATATGTATACATACACACATTTATACATGAACATTTGCCACATTGACCTTATTAGAAGATTTATTTTTCTTTGCCCCTCAATCTTGTCCACATACTTTTAGTCTTTATAATATCATGATTTATATAGCAGGCTTAAAACTTAAACCATAGCACAGAACATTGGAACATGGAGGTAAAATTGGGGTCTACTCCTCCGACCAGTGTTTACTCTAAATTGAAGAGTCAGAAGAACAGAAGCAACTAACTCCTGCCTCTCCCCTGTGGACAGTGCGTCTCCTGCCAAGCTCTTCCTTTTGTGAGCTCCCTCACCTTTGGGTAAAAGCAAGCTCTGTGATTTGAGGGCTGAGTAAATTGTGATATAGCCCTAGAAGGTGGCTTCTATTTTGTGGCTCACATGTCTGTAGAAACAGAATACCGTACTGGGGAAGAGTCTTGTATTTGGGCATTAATCTTGTGTTTTTCTTGCTCTTCTTTTGCAGAGTAATCCCAGTGGCCCTGCCTGGTCCTGGTGGGTGCTGGCAGTGTTGCCGCTAGAACGCAAGGCCCAGCTGGCCATCCTCGGCATGACCTCCCTCAAAGAGCGGCTGCTCGCCATTCGACGAATATTAGTCATTATTGCGCGTAAGATGAATGGTCGCCAAGAGGTGGTGAATAACAGTGAGGGAAATAATTGATTTTCTCTCTGGGTTAAGATTTCTGGAAGTCTCTGTACTTTCATGAGTGCCAGGTGGACAAGCGTCCATCCCATCCCTTGTGCTTTGTAAAATGCTTCTTGATAAGGTTTTAAGACAGAACCCTTGCCAAACACTGACTCTTTCTCATTAGTTAAAAGTCTGTGCCTGATGGAATCTGGCCCAGTACAAGGTTAGTCTTATACTGGAATGGAGCCCATGGTTGGAAAGCCACCTAAGGAAATCTCTTAGGCCTGTGTTAAAGGAATGCAGTTCACTGATAACATTGAACACCAGAAATGATTTGCATGTAGCTTAGGTTTCACAGAAAGAAGGACTCCATTCCTAGTCAGTAGCTTACCCCTCCCAATGGAAACAGCATGTGTCAGTGGCTAGACGGTGAGGTAGAACCATGTTTTAATCTGGAGGTAGTTCTGTTAGAGCACAGGCTAACCAAAAATGTATCTATGCTCTGTGTGTCACTGTGAAGTTATCTGTGAAATTAAGGTTTCAAACCGTTGTTCAGTGTGGGAGCCAAAATTAGTTCTTACCCAAGAAGTAGTAACTACTGGATAGAACTGTTTCCTGTCCTGTTGTAGTCTGGGTGTTGTAAATTGCATGTTTCAATCTAATGGACGTCAAAATACAAGAAGATGTACCTTGGACATAGAAAAGTCTGATAATAGTATAGTTAATTTGAGGCTATATATTTACATACGCTCAATGAAAGGTAAGCAAAAGTGAGTTAAAACTGTATATGCACTGAAATGTCAAACATACAGCCAAACCAGTACAAAGAACTCCTTGAAATATAACCCTTTGTCATCGATTCAGTGGTTACTAAGTAATTTAAGCAACAGTCCTTGTTTATATCAGGATTTGCATTAGAAATTAGAACCATCAGTAAATTTCAGTTTACTATCCATATATGAAATATTTAATATGAAAATATTAGAAAGCTGCCATGAAATTATAATCTGTTCCAGAGAAACATAGAAGAATACATAAGGAGAGGGAGGCTGGTATGGGATGTAAGTATTCAGCAAGTTTTCTCAAACACCAAGCTAAGATTATCTTTTTTAAAATCAGTTTTATATTATCAGACTAAGAGGTGTTGTCTAATAAAGAACAATAGGTATATATAACTTTGAGCCCCTGTGTATGTTGATAATGTTGATTTGAATAACTGCTTGAGTCTGAAATGCTCAGATGTTCTCACAGTTCTACCCAGCTGACGCAGAGTTGGCTTTTCAGTCTGTGAGGTGAGCGCTCTTTACTGAAGAAGGATGAGAACCATTGAGCTGTGAGTTTTGTTTTATTCATTCAAGGTATATGACTTTTGAGTTTTAAAAATATAAGTTCCATAATACAAAATGTTGATGACTTACCAAACCATCAAACATCTTACTAGAAGGATCTTATACTAATACTAATATTAGCTTTTTATCATAGGAATTTTTAGTAGCCAAAATTGTTTCATCATGGGAGTTAGAAAATACTATACTCATATAATTTATAAGGAGAAATTGTGAAAGTATTTGCTGACCCAGTGTTTCAAGTGCTTCACTTATTGTGAATTTCAGATTTCATCTTAAACATTATTTAAAGGCATTTTGGCCAAATAATATCCAATATCTTATATTAATTCATTCATTAACATTAGCATTCAACCTTATAAGGCATGTTAACCTAATTTGACCAGGCAGAAAAAAACAAAACTATTTTATACTAGAAATGATTCATGAAAACAAATGGGCATCAACTATTCTGTTTCTTTTGGGAAAATTTTTTTACCTTCATTTTCAGTTAACAGAGGACTCTTTAGCCCAATTTAGATAGAAATTGGGAAAAGGCAGGATGCTCCGAAAGCTGGTGGTTCTCCATTTTATATTACAACTTTGAGCTTTTACTGCAGTGTCTTTCAGTTCTTAATGATACAGCTTTGAGTGCTGGTGAATCTCAGCTTTTAGTGCAACCCTATACCCTGAGTGCCAGCATATCCCAGCAGCTAATATTACCAGCTCCTCTATCCACTCCTTAGCCACCAGAGCTAGCAGCTCCAGGCAGCTCTTAGAGCTCTTTCAGTGGCTGAAGCCAACAGCTTCTGGTCTCTTTCGCACCCAGAGCTAGCAGTTCCAGGCAGCTCTCTGTTCCTGCCACTCCCTGGAGCTCCTTAGCTGCTCTCTGATGGCTAGGCAAGCTCAGGGACAGCAGTCCTTGGCATTACCAGCTCTTAGTTGGACCAGCTCAGCCTACTCAGCCTGAGGTAGAAACCACAGGTAGTAATTAAGTGGTTCAAGTGAGGTTCCATTGGAGCCTGTGCTGCAGCACAGGACAGAGGTCCTAGCTGACCCTGTAAGACTGAAGGGGAAAGCTTTTTATATAGCCCCAAAGTATATGGCCACACATGTCCATGGTCTCCTGTCTTCAACCCTACAGAGCCAGTGTATGGCTCAGCTGTCATGGGTGTGGTTCTCCACCCAGACCAGAGGGGACACCAGAAGGGTGATCAGAGACATCCGAGCTGGTCAAAGAATGTCTGAGGGGGCTGCAAAGTCTCCCAGGGGCGCGGATGGCATCTGGAGCAGCCATTGCTGTCACAAGAATAGTGCAGCTAGGCTGCCAAGGAAGGGGCTGCTTGGTTGACAACTCTGCTAGTTTCCATAGTAACCATGACACCTGTAGTGGTTCCTGTGGCAACTGCAAGATCAGCAACAGGAGCTGGATCAGACTTCACTGCTATCATGATGATGGCCAGCTGGACCAGAAGAGTAGCAGCTGTCCAGGTTGTCAGCCCCTGTGGCACTCTGGAAGCAGGAGGGCTGAGGTCATCCACCCCAGGGGCACACTGGGAGCAGTGGCAATCCAATCACAGCACATCTTAGCTTGAGAGCCATACAGATAACACCAGTGCTTCTCCCAGTTTTGCTCCCTCCTGGGTTGGCCTCCTGGTTGTGCTCCAGGGTAGTGATGGCTGCAACCAAGTGGCCAGGCTTAAGGGAGGGATAACGTGACTGTCACTGAAACAGCCAGCCACTTATCATCTAATCTCACAGGGCCCAGGCAGCTGTGCTGTCAAAACCAAAAAGAAAAGTAAAGGCAGAGAGGAAATTCCCTTTGGGAAGAACAGGCCATCCTAATACCATATGTGAGAAGTTATAATCACTGTCTCCATTTGAAAGTGTCTAAATAACTGTGATGTGACCACAGTCTCTCCAAGAGCCTTACTCATAGTTTCCTGTAACATTTGGAATGCGTGTCTTTCCATTCCTCACTTGTTAAATGTCAAACTCATAGAGTTCTTGAAATCAGAACCATTCATTTCTTTCTTTCTGAGTCTGTCTTCCTCCACCTGAATACTTACATTCTGAAAACTCTCATATAAAAGACTGCCTGACAACATGGATGCAGGTGAGAGCAACACAAGCTTTGCTTAAGTACAATGACCTACACTCTCTTGTTCAGGGTCAGATGCCCACAGATTGCCCAGTAGGAGTAGACAGGTGCTATTGAGCACTTGAGTAATACTGTATCAGGAAATGAACCAAGGTCATAGTATCCCATGGCTGTGTTTGAAGAGAGTGTCCTTTACTACCTTAAAAGGAGACCCACACTCTAGTTTTGTGTTCTTCTGGTTAAAGTACACTGCAGTCTGCTTCCTCCTCCCCAGCCTTCTGCCCTTTCCTTTTCAAAGATTTCTCAGAAAGTAGTGGAATCCCTCATATAAAGTCAGGGCACTTGTGTAGTTGTTCTGCAAGCACTCTAACACCAGTGTCCTAATTACACCAGGATGGAAGCAGACACTAGGATTAACAGAGCGGCTAGTCCCTTTTCTTGAAATTTGGGCACTCTTAGGTTTTTCTGCTCATTTCTGGAGTAGCTGACCGAGTTCCACACCTGCCCACATCTTTGAAGTGCAGCTGAGACCCTGAAGCTAGTATTTGGAAAGCCTATGACAGCTTTAGCATTTCCCATTCCCTGTATGTTCCCATCTTTAAAACCAGAAAGTGGGATAATTTCTAAAGCTCCACATGAAAATAATTTAAAAACTTAAGGTTTATTCATGAACCACAAAGATTTTTAACCAGCTCATATACCAAGTTCTAAAATGTAATTTTATTTTTATTATCACAAATGTGTCCCCCTTTTTTTTCAAACCATCCCTAACCCAAACAGCCAACCAACCAGGAAACAAAAAACAAAAAATCACTAAGGGGGTTTAGCACATTGTATCTCATCTATTACATATGTTAGGTCTTACCACGGGAGTTTTGAATTATCAAGGAACATTGTGATATCAGTTGATCATAAAATTTTTGGTGAGTTGTTGATTTTTCTAAGTAAAGTCAAATACTTTCCCACTCAACTAAAAGGCTAGAGCAAACTGAACAAAGGTCTATTAGTGTGAACCATTTTGAATCGGCAGCATTGCACACAGTAAGATATTAGGATTTAGAACTAGAGGTGTTTATAATAAGATCTTGACACATCTCCGACCTCATCCAACTGATCTATTTACTGGTAAGAATGGGGTATTATGCCGGGCGTGGTGGCGCACGCTTGTAATCCCCGCGCTTGGGAGGCGGAGACAGGAGGATCGCGCAGGTTCGAAGCCAGCCGTGCTGGCGTAAGAGACCCTGTTTCAAAAATATAAAATAGGTCTGGGAGTGTAGCCCGGAGGAAGGAGGGCTTCCAGGAACCCCAGTACCACCAAAAAAAAAAAAAAAAAAAAGAATGGGATATTATGAGGACTGCACAGAGAATTGCATGTCCCTGTTTAATTGTTCTGTAATTGACAAGAGCCTCTGAATTACATCAGGTTTAGTGGGTATTGGAGCACTCTAGGTAAAGGTTTAGAATGACCTATTTGGATTTTTATAGGTTCCACACTCTTAATCCTTTATAAAGCAGAAGCCCATAAACATTCAGTCATTTTATAAAGGTAAAGATGCTACAGGACTAAGTTCTAGCTATATCAGTTTCTGCCTATAGAGAGCATAAGAGTTCTGATTTGTGGAGTCGGGAATCTCTAAAGTTATTTCTCCCTCTAAAGAGAACTTTATACGTCTCTTTAGTTTAAAAAGTAAGTCCTAGGCCAGGCATGGGGATGCATACTTTTAATCCCAGAACTTGAGAGGCTAAGACAGGAGGATCACAGGTTCAAGGCCAGCCTTAGCAACTTCTGAGATCCTCCACAATTTAATGAGATCCTGTTTCAAAATAAAAATAAAATAGGGCTAGGCGCGATGTAGCTGAGAGGTAGAATGCTCCTGGGTTTAGTCCTCAGTACCAAAAAAATAAAGGAGTAAGTCCTGCCCCAACAGATTCACTGATGTGACCTCACACAGTAACAAAGTATTCTCTTCTAAAAATAGCTTAATTTTCAGTTGGACAGGGTCACATATGGAATCTCTTACACCTGGTCATGTAAAGGTCAACTGACCTTTGGAGCGTCTGGGGGCACATACCTGATCTTGGGAACATAATGTGTGGCTGTCGGTCTATGGGACAGAGTGCTGGGCATCTTTCTGGAATGTGGACCAGACTGGCACGTCTCGGTCAGTTCCTGATTGGGAGCTCTTTGACAGCCCATTTTATTCTGCCACTCCTCTCTCCCATTTCTGTTCATATCCAGCTCATCTACCTACAGTAATAATTCCTGATCCAAGGTGATTCGACATGTTGAGCTATACTTGGAGCCAGAAGGGCAGGTAGGGACACACAGAAGTGACCTGACTGGTGTAGCCCAGTGTCTGCCTTCTTTGGGCGTACAGTCATGTGAGGTGTAGGAGGCTATGTTAGGTGATTTTGTTTTCGTTTGAACAACATAAAGTATACTTACACAAACTCAGACTGCTGTCACCTCACTAAGTGATATGACCTCATGGGTCTGTTGTAGTATACAAGGTCATTATCAGCACGTGCCTGTAATTTGGCAGCCTTCAGCCTGGAATTTGCTGGACTTTGGCTGCCATGATTGGCTAAGGTCAAGTTGCTTGGTTACCAAGGCATACTGGTATTGTAGGTTACATCTTGTTTATGCATCAAACTACGTTTCAGTTTCCCACTTACTAAGAGGCTGCCCTGGGTCAAATTTTATCACCCAGGTATAGAGGCTGATTTAGGCCTAATTTAATTCATTTTAACAGGGATGGGTCCGGGCCTGCAGCCATACACCACGCTGTGTGTGCACGGGAACCAACTGCCTGTACTCCTGCGGTGAAGGGACCTGCTGTCAGTCTGTTGTCCACTAGAGGGGCAGGAGAGCAGAGCGATGTTCCCGGGCATATGGCAGCCCCCGAGGTAGAGACTGGACCTGAGTGATAGCTGAGGAACTTTGCATCCTGAGGCTGATTTGCTAATGTGTCCTTTTAAGAAGCAAGATGGTGTTTGCAGCACAAGTATCTTTAACTTTTTGCTTTTCAGAAATTGTTTTGAAAAATGGCATTGGGCCTTCTCTACCATATAAGTTTAGCTGTAGCTTTAACCGTTTTAAGTTTTGTTCTGCATTCTGTTTGATCCCTTACCAATTTACCTTTCATACTTCCTACCCACCACCACCACCACTTTCCTCTGAACTGTGGGAGGAAAAGCCCATAGGTTAGACAGCTGTATATTCATAAGAGTCTTTCATGCTAGTGGAGGATGGTGTTGTCAGCAACTTAATTTTGTAGTTGTGACGTGATTTTAATGATTATAATTTGATGTATACTCTTTTCTGTTTAATTGGAAGAGCAGATTTTAACAATTAAATAGATGTAGATGAACCTAAAGATCATGGTTTTACATGTCCAGCGATAGGCAGTGTGTTGCCACTTTCATAGACACTATTCATCTGACCTTACTTTTGTTTCCTAAGTTAAAGTCAGGGTTAAAGATGTTATAACAATATTTAGCAGTTACTGTTGCTTAAGTGAGGCAAAATTTGAATGTTACAATATTTACTTCACTGTATTCTTGTACTGTTCACTTAATTCATTGGAATTGTATATCTAATATGTGATATTTAGAGTAAATAAAACTTACCGTGTTGTAAATGTCCTTTAATAAGTATTCATATCCAAATAATAGGGGAGAATGCCTAGAAACAAGATCAAATTACTGTACAGGATACTGAATTAGCTTTCTGGGACTGCTCTGACAAATTTCTGCACACTTGGCTTAAAACAACAGAATTTATTGCTTCACAGTTCTAGGAGTTAGCATCCAAGCTCACAGTGTTGGCAGAGCCAACAGCTCCAGGAAGAGTCTACTTGCCGCTTCTGTCTGCTGGTGGCCCTTCATGACTGTGTGCCGCTCCTGGGCTTGTGACTGTCTTGATCTTCATCACTGTGTAGCCTTCTTCCCTCTGTGTCTGTGTCTAGAGGTCCCTCTCCTTATACTAGAATAGTGATTATTAGACTTAGGGCCTCTCTAATCCAGGATGACCTAATCTTAATTTGATTCCATCTCAAAAGACAATTTTCAAATAAAGTCATAATCTCATGTTGTATTTGAATATGAATTTGAGAGGAGCACTTTTCAACCCAATAGAAATGCAGGATTATTCCAGCTTAACTCCATAGTAGAAAATAAGGAAAGATGCTGTCCATGATTTTGCCTTAAAAACCAGAATTAAAGCCAGATATGGTGGTGCATGCTTGTAATCCCAGTACTTGGGAGGCTGAGACAGGAGGATTGCAGGTTCAAAGCCAGCCTTGACAATTTAGCAAGGCCCTCCACAACTTAGTGGGACCCTGTTTCCAAATAAAAAATAAAAGCAGGCTGGGCATTTAGTTCAGAGGTAAAATGCCTCTGGGGTCAATCCTCAGTCACTCACACACATACACACACACACACACACACACACACACACACACACAGAATTACATTTTAATATCCATTTGCTTCAAGGCAGGTAAGTTCAACAAAACTGAACTCTGCAGTTGTTTGTTTTACAGGTGCAGGGGAACAGTGCTTCTAAGGAATACAAAGTTGCAAATACAGGATTAACTATGAATCTTCATATTTGTTTATAATTTTAAAAATTCTAAGACTGTTAAACTTGGCATAGCTATTCATCACAAAATACTAAACACTACTTTTATCAGCTCCCTTACACCTTTATGGGACTTTTTTCCAACCTGCACACTCTAGTCACTTTTTCCTATGACAATTTCATTTTTTTAAAGAAAGAATTATAGCACTCAAGTTCTTCCCATAGTAGAAGCTTCCATTTTCATTATTCTTTAATATGATTTAAATGATTAGGATTACCATCAATTTGGGGAAGGCAATGTTGAATTCTTTAATATATGAGTTGTAAGATTTTTTTTAGCAGTAACTCATTCTAGTCCTTCAGAACTCTCCTATAAAACTTTTTGGGATGAGGGAGATGTTCTGTATTTTTTGCTATCTAATATTACCAGCCACATGTATCTGTGGAGCCCTTGAAGATGTGGCTAGACTGGGAAAGTCCATTTTTTATGTAACTCAATTTTAGCCAACCCATAAAGCTACCCATGCTCAGTCCTGTGCCTCCCCCAGCTCCCCGTGCTGGGCCTCCCTCTAGCCCTGTGATTGGACCATTAAATTTAGGGAAAACTAACCAAAGATGTGGGGGTATAAAAAACAGTCTACCTCATTACCCCACCTGTGTGTGCTCAGCATGACTGTTGAATCAAAGTGTTAAAAAATGAAAAGGCTGGTGTTTCTGCATAGATTCCTCTTTGTGTTCTTGAGATTGAGACTTTCACTTTCTACATGAAGTTGGACATGTCAGTCAAGATGAGCTATGTAATGCTGTGGTCAAAAGCACCCCAAGCCTCAGTGTCCCCAGTGGCAAAGGCACATTTTTTTACTAATAGGATACATTTATTTTGGGTGGGCACCTGCGATCCCTGGCCCTGATCCCACTAATGAAGAACTGGTTGTCCCCGTGGCCATGAGTCCTGTGGACAGATGGCTTCACCTGTCAGCCCCTGCAGAGTGACTTCGGGTCCCTCCGTTTTTAGGAGCGCTCACATCTAGTGATTGATGTCAGTGACAGCAGAGAGGCCTGGCTATTTCAGCCACACATGGGACAGCTGTGTAGAGTCGGCCTATCCCTGAGCTGCCAGCTCAGCGGGTACAGTCTGCATGGCAGTGCTGCTGGCTTCTCCCTTTGCCAGTCTCATGCCTTTCCTTAGGATGAATCCTGCTAAGAGCAAATTGCATCTCACACCTCCTACCAGGAGAAAAGAAGCAAAAACTTCTGAGCCTCTAGGTTTTAGAGAGAAGCATATTACACACCTGGACCTATATACCAGATGATGCATAAAGCTGCTGCTTTTGAGTAGGGCTGAGGCAGAGAGGAGCTCTGCAGTGGACCCTGGCTGGGACACAGAGCCCTGGCACTTGGGCCTACTAACCTGCAGAGTAAGGCACTGGAGGGATTAGGGGTAGGGGTTACAGTCAGAATTGTGTCCTTCATTCACCAGCACCTCAGAATGTGAGCATGTTTGAGGACAGAGGCTTTGCACAGGTAATAAAAGAGGTCATTAGGGCCAGCCCTAATCCAGCACTGCTGGAGGAAAATAGGAAGCACATTAGAGGGATGGCTGTTGAACACAAGGAACAATGACTGCATGCCAGTGAGAGGCCTCAGGAGGCACCGACCCCACAGACGCCTTCACCTCAGACGATATAGCTACTATTTCAACAGATGTCTAATCTGTTCTTTTTTTGTGTGTGTGGGGGGGGGTTACTGGCGATGGAACCCAGGGGCATTCTACCTCCAGGCTACACCCTCAGCCCTATTTTTTATTCTTTATTTTGAAGCAGGGTCTCACTGAGTTGCAAAGGGCCCCACTAAGTAGCTGAGGCTGGCTGCAAACCACGATCCTCCTGTCTCAGCCTCCCAAATGCTGGGATTACAATCCAATCTGTTCTTGACAGAGACAAGTGCTAAACTTGGTAGCAAGAGATCACACTGAGATTCCTTCGACCCTGCAAGAGCCAATGGTTCATTCTGATAGAAATGTACATACATTCTGAGTGCAAATTTAACCTTTCTGAGCACTAGTCCTCCTCCAGAAGCATGCTGGAGGACTTCCAGAGTGTCTGCTCCATCAGCACTGGCTAACATTTGGCCTCCTGAAAGACCAGGAGATTCTCTTACAACACAGGAGTGACTGGGGCCATAGCATATACGGTGCCCCTTGGGAGCTGCTAGTCACATGGGGAGTTGTTGTGGCCTGTTGACGGTCAAGCACCAGCTCAGAGGTGCTAATTTCCAAGAATGAGATGCCCTCTTCCAAGATGTGGGAAACATTTGAGCCAAGTGCCTTTGTATGGTGTGGTGTCCCACTAGGAAGAATCCATGGGTCTGGGAGCCCAGGGAAGGTGACTGAATCCCAGGGACCCACTCACAGCCTTCATACTTCCCATCTACAATGTCTGGGTCTTGAGGGAAAAGTGTCAAGGGGCCGCAGCAAGAGACTAGTTAAATTTCTATTTCGGCACTTGAAGGTGACCAGGAAGCAGGACAGTCGCCATTCTGATGGGTAGGTTGGCTGTGACCAAGAGGAGGCAGGCCTTCTGTCACACCCTGGAAAAGAGAGGAGGATGTGTGGAAGCCAGGTGACCCCTGTGGGGCCTCTTAGTAGGGTGCCCTTGTTCAGGGCCAGTGGTGATGAACAAGTGTAGCAGTCCCATCCTCTGGGGGTATGGAGACCAGGGGCTCACACTTCTCAGGGAAGAGGTTCTAGGCCATTTTACCAGTGATGCCACAGGAGCAGCTGAGCTCTGGTGGTACAGGTCCACACTGGATGGTGCAGAAGGGGGAAGGTGAGCCCAGCTGTGGTCTGGAGCCCAACAACACCACATGAACAGTAGGGTACCCCATTTACCTCTCCCTCCTCAGCTTCCTCCCAGGAAAAGAGGTCTACTGGAATCTTTAAGGGTCTGCTTCTAGAACCTACATAAGGGAGCAAATCCGGGAGGCACCAGGTGGACAGTAGCAAGCACTGTCCAGATACCAAGCAATGAGACCTGCTTGTAAGCAGCAGGGCATAGCCTCGCCCCGCCCCTTTTGGAGCTGACTCAACTGCAGAGGGCGACCTCCGCCACTGCCATTCTGTTTCCTGGGTGGGAGGTTCGCTTTCTGACGCAGGACATCACTGATGCGAAGATCCAGCTGCCAAGGTTACTGTTGATGGCTCCACTGTGGCTTGGCCTCTCCCTTTGCCCACTGTCTCCTTTCTCTCCTGTAAGTGCCAGTGCCAAGGCCTGTCCTTAGTAGCACTCTGCACACCACACTCCATCTCAGAGTGTCCCCCAAATACCGCCAGCATTATTCATGTAAGTGGAATTTATAGGCTGCAGACTGTGTCAGGACAAAAGCCAGTATGCGGTGGCCACATCAGAAGTGGAGAGGTGTTAGTGACCAGGGCAAACAGAGCAGGAGGCAAGGTCAGGGTGGGCTCCCTTGGCCACAGAACCCTTCAAATTCAGGAGGCTGGCTGAGCCACGCAGGGAAGCCTTCCCCGGTTCTCAAGCCGCTCATTTCCTAGGCCTGAAGAGCCTAGTACTTGGCCCTGTGTCTGAGTGAGTTGACTGAAGGGGTGTCAAGGTCTTACATGGTAAGTAAAATACCCCCTGGCCCCGCTCCAAAAAGTTGTCCGTGTTCTTATTCAGGGGCCTGTGAATATATTGATGTTATGTACCAACTTGTGTTTCCCCCAAATTCGTATATTAAAAGTCCCCCCAATACTTTAGAATGTGACTATATTTAGGGACAGGGCCTTTAAAAGAAGTATTTAAGGATGCCAGGCCTGGTGGAACATACCAGTAGTCTCATATTTGGGAGGCTGAGACAGGATCACATGTTTAAGACTCAGAAACTTAGTGGGACCCTATTTAAAGGGCTGCCTGCGGTCATAGCTCAAAGGTAGAATGCCCCTGGGTTCAATCCCCAATACAAAAAAAAAGTAATTAAAGTTAAATGGAGTCATAAGGACTCCAGGTAGGAGTATGCACAGAGAGTCCACATGGGGCAGTGTTCTGCAAGCCAAGGAGAGCTGTTCTCAGGGAAGCCAGCCCTCCCACACTGCAGTCCTGGACACCAAGCCTCCAGAACTGCAAGAAATGGATTTCTTTTACATTCGCCATAGCATAGTTTTTTTGTTTTTGTTTTTTTGGTGGTACTGGGGAGGATGGAACCCTTCTACCTCCAGGCTACACTCCTAGACCTATTTTATATTTAATTTGGAAACAGGGTCTCTTAAGCCAGCGAGGCTGTCTTCGAACCTGTGTAATCCTCCTGTCTCCGCCTCCCAAGCGCAGGGATTATAAGTGTGCACCACCACGGCTGGCGAGCATAGTGTTTTTTAATACTGGCCCAACTGAGCTAACACACCTTACACAGGAAACAATACTGCAGATGTGATAAGGCTCATTGAGCCCGGGACAGTGCCTCATGTATAACCCCAGCTACTCGGAAAGCCAGCCTGAGCAACCTGGCAAGACCCTGTCACTAAAGGGTTAGGGATGTAGTTCGGTGGCAGAGTGAAGAAAAGGAAAACGTTACGAATGATCTTGGGTTATTCTTATAAGTGTAAAGGGGAGGTAGGAGAGGAGATGGGGTGACAGAGGAGAAACAGAGTTGCTGCTGCTTTGAAGTTGGGATAAGAGATGATTGGTAAGGATGCAGGTGGCCTCTAGAAGCCGAACAAGGCAAAGAAACAGAGCCCTTGATGTTAGCCCTCATGAGATCCCTGTGGGGCTTCTGACCTCTAGGAGTATGCAATAATAAATCCACTTTGATAAGAAACTCAAGAGAGCTGTTTTTGCAGGATGGTGCTTGTCCTGTGTCCACCCTCCTGACAGCACGGCAGTAGTTGGGAGAAGTGAGCCTTCGGCTCTTTCTATCACAGGCAGCCACACAGATCACTGTAAGCTTGCCGCTGCAGGGTGCGCTTCACCTGAAAATTAGAAGCCAACACTAGGAGCTACAGCAAGTGATGGGCCATTATTTCAGAAAGAAGAAAAATGAAACCAAGAGGAATAGGAAACAGCAAAGTCCTCCCATGCATGGCGTTCTGTCATCTGACACCCAGCAAACCAGATCATGAACCTGTAGGGCAGCTGCTGAGCGCAGGGGCCTGGGCTCCACACAGTCGGCTCACGCTTGCCTCAGTGCAGCAGGGCAGGCTGGCATTCCAGCTCCAGAGGCCTCTTCCTTTGTTCTCCCATCCAGACTGTTTCAGGAATAGCAGGGGCCTTAGAAACTCAGCTCTTGACTGAGCCACCAGATTGCCCCTGGAGATTGTAATGTTTTGTCTCCAAAAGAGACCAGCCCCTGTGGCTAGAGCCAGTGCCTAGGACAGGGGAGGTGGAGGAGGGAAGTCCTTGCTCACACTCAGCAGGGGTTTCTAGAGTACATTCCTGGCCCATCTCTGTTAACAGAGGAGGGGACTCTTAGAGGGCCAGAGGCTCCTGCTTCAATTGAAATAAACATGAATAAAGCTCCCTAAAGGCAATAATTGTGCCTGTATTGGGTTGCTTTTTGCTCTAATGTGGCATTTGAAGCCATTTCTGTGCACTGGGGAGAACTGTAAGGAACCGGATGTCTCCTCCATCTGAGTCACTTCGGGCCCTGGGAGACTCATGAATAAGACTAGGTAGGAGCTTATCTCCCTGCTGCCCACACTTGCAGGTTGACAATTTGGACCTGAGCCTAGGGCCAGTTGCCTCCAGAACCCAGTCATCACTGGCAGAGGGATCCTTGGGCTGGGCAGGTAGGAGAGAGCTGGCCAAGCTGTGCTCTGCCGAAGCCACTTCAGGGTGATGAGTGTCCCACCCTTGTAGCCCCTGCAGCTGCCCCACCCGGGTCAGGGGAAAGGAGGGCTCAGAAAGCTCTCATAAGTTCCCACATCTCCAGAGTGCCCTTCCTTGCGTGCTCCTGGATGTGAGGTGTGTTAGCACAATGGGAGTTTGAGGGAGGCAGGAAACTCCACCCTCTTGTTTTCTGTGGAGTGCCACTGGCTAGTTTCAAAAATCATAACCCGTGGCACATTGGTCATCCCTAATCTGAAACCTGAAATGCTTCAAAATCTGAAACTTTAAGCACTACAAGTGGAAAATTCCACAGTCAAATCACATGCACACTAAAAATATTATATAAAATTGCAAGCTATGTGTATAAGTGTATATGAAACATAAATGAAATTTGTGTTTCTACATGGGTTCCATCCTCAAGATATTATATATATGCAAATATTCCAAATTTAAAAAGAAACCCACAACTGAAATCCAAAACCCCTCTGGTCCCAAGCATTTTGGATATAGGACTCTTACCCTGTAGTATGTCGTGATATCAATTTATTGGGTTGTGATCATCATTTCCAAACAATGAAGTGGAAATTAACAGGAACCACAGAGTACATCACACATGGTGTGAACAGGTCAATTCCACCCACTTCTTGTTGTGGTCCTACAGGTATAACATGGATTGTCATGGGAAAGGCGTTTCTGAACAGAGTTCACAACACTGAAGGGATGAAGGGCACCACCAGGTCACAGGCCGACCTGTGCCTGGTCAGAGTGAGCCTCAGACTTTTTGGACCCTTCTACTGGCGTGGCCACAGTCTCGAGCAGGACCAAGGTAGAGGAAATAAGTAGAAAGGAGACATACAGAAAGAAGAAGGAAACAAAATGGAACTCAGAAGTTCTCCATACTTTACAGCCTGGCACTTGCCGAAGCTCTTGCCAGCCCTTCACTTCCAAATGCATGGGAAATCGATAATTCCTTAAGTTAACCAAAAGCTTACAAACCTTTGATAATTGCCTTGTGCACTGTTAACTGAACATCCCCATGAATAGTCTAAACATGAGAAATCAGTATGTTGGGAAATTTGTTAATGTCTATTGATCAGGCAATGGAGACTATGTCAACAATCTGTGAGAATACCAGACCACCAGAAGACATCTCGTGATCACTGGATGGAGTCATCCCAAGTGCTTTCTAATACCTGTCCCCCACACCAGGCTTCCCTTAAAACAAAAGTCACAAGCCCCTGAAGTTACCTCTCTCCTCTTGAAGTAGGCCCTATTCACTCTTGTACACATATTCCTTGCTCTATACTAGATGGCCCACATTCTTTCTTGAATATGCACCTTGCTTTCCTCAATAAAGCTCTGTCTATGCCTCTGGCATGTGCTGAAATTCTTTCCCATCATGTAAGCCAAGGACTCCACTGGACCTGAGTTGAGTTCCTCGCTCTCTTCCACTGGGAACTTCTCAGACCCTTCTCAGAATCATGCCTTCTCCCAGGACAGGACAAGTTCATCTGATGGATAGTACTCTGCCACTGCCCTTTAACCAAGAGTGAGCTCCTGAAGGGTATCCCAGGAGGCCCTGCTGTGCAGAGCATCCAGGAGGCTTTGATGGCCTGTGGGGAGAAGCAGCTGGCACTTGCTGGATGGGGAGCCTCGGGGAAGGTGGCCACTGCAGAGTCTTGCAGGTTCAGGGCTAGGGAACAAGAACAGCACTGGGGTGGGGGCGGGTGTGAGGAGATGATAGGCCATGCATTTCCCCATGCCGTGGAGCCCCTTTTCTTCCTCCTTCCAGTCCTAAGATGGGGGCTCTGAGCCTGTAACATCATGCATGCATTGTCCCCATCTTGGGATGGTATAGGTGGAGTCCCCCATAGTCCATCTGTTACATAGTCCATCTGTTATGTTTGTAGTGGCACTGTGGGCTCTTTTCCTCAATTCAAATAGATAAATTGAATCGGGAAATTAAAACAAATAGACTGCTTGCTTGCAGCTTCAACAAATATTTATTACAAAGTCAGTAGGAAATGAGAAGGGAAGAGAAGAAAAGCAACATGCCTGGAAGACACACTGGAGAGCCTGAAAATGGAACTCTGCCCCCTCTCAGACCGGGCCCTTAAATACCAACTCTTATTGGTATGTCCTTATTGACATCGCCAAGACAATGAGCTCATAACTTACTTCTTAAACAGGTGGTGCCTCCTTGTCTCTGGGCAGTGTACTTGCTAAGTGCAGGAGTCAATAATCTACCTTGCTTTTACTTCTGTTGTATTGGGCTGTATTGGTTGCCCATCAACTATGGGTGCTTTGAAGTAACCCATGGGGTTACCAAGGTTGGGTCACAAGAGGAGATAAATAAAGGCACTAATTATAGCCAGCGTAGCCATGTGTAATCTCTAGGAGCAAGGCATAAAGCCCTTGCTATCACTAGGCAGAGTCACTGTGAGCTTAGGTTTTTAATTGTTTTTATATATTTGTACAGCTAAAGGCTTTACTTGCCTCTATATATTTCTAAGTCTAAAGGCTGTAATTGTCTCTACATTCTTACTATGGGTTAATCTTCAGAACAAAAGGGAGGGAGGGAGGGAAGAAAGGAGGGAGGGAAAGAGAGACAGAAGAGAAGAGAAGAGAAGAGAAGAGAAGAGAAGAGAAGAGAAGAGAAGAGAAGAGAAGGGGGAAAGGGAAGGGAGGGGAAAGGAGAGGAGATAAGAGGAGCTCTGAAGTGTAACAGGCAAAGCTGCTGCCTCTCCCTGCCTGAGCGCCTGCACAGCACCCAGACTCTGACTGCCTTTCACATTTTTTTTTTTTTTTTTGGTGGTACTGGGGGTAGAACCCAGGGGGTTTCTACCTCTGGAATATACTCCCACACCTATTTTTTTTTATATCTTATTTGGAAACAGGGTCTCACTAAGTTGCTGAGAGCCTCACTAAGTAGCTGAGGCTGGCTTCAAAACTGCGATTCTCCTGTCTCAGCCTCCCAAGCGCGGGGATTACAAGTGTGCACCACCACACCCAGAATGCCTTTCACATTTTTATTTGAAGTTAATATTAGAGCAATTTTTAATACCAGCACACATCCCAGAAGGAGAGGGTGTCAATGTCTCACACTGCTCTGTACCCAAAGAGAACAAGGGATCTAGAAATCCAAGGACCCCTGAACCCTGGGCCCCTAATATGGCCTGGGGTAGCCTTTATGGCCTGGAATGGCAGCCACCACTGCCCAGCAGTCATAACTAAAGCAGCAGCTGGGCCACAGACCTGTGAAGGACTAGGTATGCTTGTTGGCCCAGGTTCTGGGGCTGGAGTGCCTGCAAACCCATCTTCAAGGTTGCACAGGAGTCACCTACTCCACCTGGCAGATTGTCACCTTGGAGCCTTCCTAAATCTTGGGGGTGTGGGTGATCGGGGGTGTGGGCGGTGAGGGAACCAGCCTGAGGCTTCAGATCCTCCAGCACTGAAGAGTTCCTGGCACAAGGGTACATGTAGAAGGAAGGAAGAGAAGGAGAGAGGAAGAATTGGATTGTAGCAGGCCTTGTCTTAGTCCATGTTCTGTTGCAATAACAAAATAACTAAATATGGGTACTTACAAAGGAAAGAGACTAGTCTAACTGATGGCCAGGAGGCTGAGAGTCCAAGCCTGGGCAGACCATCTGTTCCATCTTTGTTGAGGCTTCTGTGGCTGTGTCAACATGTTAAGACATGAAAAGGGTGCTGGCCTCCTGCAGGTTCAGTAAGTCTGGAGCACCAGCTGGAAGACAGACTCCCGAAGCCAGGACTGTCCAATCCCAAATTCACACCCCCACCAGCTGAGGCCACTCAGGAGGGTGCTGTGCTCTCGGCAAGATGTGTCCTCTCCTACATTTCCAATGTCGAGTATTCTTCCCTTTTCTTATACTCTCAGATCCTCAAAGGCAGGGAACCGGTCTCAATTCATTTCCCCAGCTTCTTTCACAGAGCTCAGCTTTTTGGTCTTGTGAATATTTGATGAATCCATGTATAAAGAAAGGGAGAAAGAGGACAGAAGGAAGGGAAAACTGGTAAATGTGAATAACTGTGTTTATCGCCACCTGCTGGGAATTATGAATGAGTGCAGGGAACTGTTTGCAAATACCAACTGTAGGCAGGAATTTTGGATTTCCAGAGATCTGGGATACACCAGAGAACTTGACAAGACTGATGTGAGGTCCCATGACAAATGCTTTTTCAGAGGACAACCACAGGCCAAGAGATTGTAGGATGGAGCTTCCTCAGGCCCACCCTTGCAAAAGTCCTACACAGAATTAGACTTTCCATAGGGAAAGCCAGATGGAAAATCCCAGTTATAAATGCAGCTCCACTTTCCACTGAACTGCCTTGTATCTTAATTTCTGCTTGATATTTAATTGGCAGTATATACACATTCTAGCTCCAGGTTTCTCAGTCATCGAGTTGCTTTGTCATCTAGCTCCTACTTTAAAACATTTTAAATTTAGCCGGGCATGGTGGCTCATGCTGGTAATCCCAGTACTTGGGAGGCTGAGACAGGAGGAACACAAGTTTAAGTGCAGCCTTAGCAACTTAGTGAGATATTGTTTCAAAATAATATATGTATTTTTTTAAAAATAATATGGGATGCTCTTAGTTCTTTTTAAATCCTTTATAAGTACTTTTGTGACACCAAGAACTTTTTATAAGTTCAAGGGATCTATTTATCTTACGCTATTTTTTTTTTTTTTTTTTGTCGTACTGGGGGTAGAACCCAGGGGCTTCCTAACTCGGGGATATACTCCCAGACCTATTTTATATTTTATTTGGAAACAGTGTCTCACTAAGTTGCTGAGAGCCTCACTAAGTAGCCGAGTCTTGCCTTGAACCTGTGCCATCCTCCTGTCTCAGCCTCCCAAGTGCTGGGATTACGAGCGTGCACCATGCCCGGCTTTTATACTATTTTTCTTCTTATATTTTACACTATCTTTACACTATTTTTACACTATTTTTCTTCTTATTTTCTCCTTTATTTTGAAACAGGATCTCACTGAGTTGCAGAACGGCGCACTAAGTAGCTGAGGCTGTCTTTGAGCCACGACCCTCCTGTCTCAGCCTCACAATTGCTGGGATAACCCTAATCCTAACCCAGCTCTATCTTACACATTTAAATGATTTTTTTAAAAAATTCTGAAGCCAGGCGTGGTGGTGCATGCTTGTAATCCCAGTATTTGGGAGGCTGAGACAGGAGGCTCTGGATTCGCGGCCAGCCTCAGTTATTTAGAGAGGCCCTCTAAGTTGGTGAGACCCTGTTTCAAAGTAAAATAATTTTTTAAAATGGGCTGGGGTGTAGCTCAGAGGTAGGATGTCTCTGGGTTCAATCCCCAGCAACACACACACACACACACACCTAAACACTGCATTCAAAACAGTAAAAGATGATGGACTAATCATTATTAAGCCTGGCCAGCCTAGCTTCCTGGTCAGTGTGAGTATAGCTTAGTAACCCCGTAGATCTTCTGAGCTCTACGCGATAGGACCCATTCTCAATGCCAGAGCCTGCAGGTCACACCGTGGTGAGGTTTCTTTGTGCTCACCTGCTTTACCTGTTCTCTAAGATGCAGCAGCTGGGCAGCGAGACAGAGGTGAGGGCAGAAGAGCAGCCAGCCAGCCTGGCTCATGCATGTGCCTCTCCAATGTTGCCTGGAGAGAATACCGTTAGCCTCAGTGTGCACGCACGTGCGCTCATGAATGTGTGATGTGGTGCTGGGGATTAGACCCAGGGGCATTCTACCTCTGAGCTACATTCCCAGCCATTTTTTATTTTATTTTTATTTGAAATGGGGTCTTGCTAAGTTACTGACAGCCTCACTATGTTGCTGAAGCTGTCCTCAAATCTGTGATCTTCCTATTTTAGCCTCCCAAGTACTGGGATTACAGGTCTGCACCACAAGACTCAGCTCAGCCCACCCTTTCGTGGTCAGAGAGCTTAGGTTTCCTCTTCCTAAATGGAATGGAAACAAAATTTCTTAGAAAAGATAGCAACCTGACGATGAAAAACAGATCCTCAGCCGTCAGTTTAGTTAGTGCCCAGCCAGTGTCTGTACTTGGCAATGGCCACATGAGGGCGCCAAAGCCTCACAAATGCAAGGACCCCAGCCAGGAGGCCTCCACAGGGCTGGGATAGTGGAGGAGCTGGTGGAGGCGCCAGCTGCCATGGCATGCTCAGGTTCCCCTTACAACCAGGAGGGAAGACTCGGCGTGGTATTTGAGCCAGGAAATAGTCATCCAAAATATCACTCTGTTTTCATTATTGTAGGACTTTGGGACCCTTCTGTGCTGTTGGGCTCATAGCTGCTGAGAGCCACAATGCCTCTCTAAAAAGGGAGAACAGCCAGCAGGTCCAGGCCAGCACCAGGAGGCACACGTTCAAAGGTGAGGGCTTCTCTGGCTTTGGCCTCCCTTCCTTCCCTCTGAAGTTCGGTGTAGATTTTAATCTCAGTGCCCATCTCAGTGGGGTCTCGCCACCCTCCGGGATCTCTAATGCCACAGTATAGTGAGAGGCCTGGAGCCAGATAGCACAGCTGAGAGCTTGGACCCTGGTGGATTAAATCTAAACCAAACAAGTGTCCCTTTCCTATGCTGGGCCCTTTGAGGGTGTTGGTCTGTTCTTTTTATTTTATTTTATTTTATTTTATTTTATTTTATTTTATTTTATTTTTGTGGTATATGGAGATTGAACCCAGGGCCAGAGAGGGCCAGGCAAGGACTTTACCCCAAGCCACACCCAGCCTTGTTTCACTCTTTAATGAGCTCTCTGCTCAGTGTGTGTGCCACGGACACTAGCTGTTAATAAGGTGATGGTTTCCCCAGGGGGCACAGCCCTCATTTTTTGAGAAGATGGTGTCCAAGGCTGCAGAGCAGACGTGGAGAGGGTGTCTGCTTTCTCGTGTCTTGGCATCATAATAAAAAAGCAAGGCTTGCTCCCAGTGCGAAGGGGAAGAGCAGGAGTGGGGGAGCTAGCCAAGGGGAAATGAGCAGCGGGCCTCCCTCCTCCTGCCTGACCTGCCCTCATCTATGGCTCTGCCTGCCATGGCTCTGCTTCTCACAATTCTTTGGCTTCACGGGTTTGGGAGGTAATCACTTGGCAGGAATTGAACCCAGTGCTAGGTAAGCACCCTGTACTGAGCTACATCCCCACATTTCCAACCCTTTTATTTTTATTTTCAGAGTCTCATGAAGTTGCTGGGGTGGGCCTTGAACCTATGATCCTCCTGTTTCAGCCTTCCAAGAACTTGAATCACAGGCGTGAGCCATGGAGTGTGGCCCAAGGCTCACGTTTGAAGCATGCACTGTTTCATTTTGGCGAGGAAGCCATTCCTAAGACGAGATCTCCGGGATGGGCATCCCTTGGCTGAGGCAACAGCTTCCTAAGAGGGCATGGGAGCCACCTGAGTGCTGAGCAGTGGCACCCGTCAGGCCTTCCATAGGCCACGCCTGGCCCCCACAACTCATGTGCTGTGGAGTCTGGGCTCTGCTGGGCCTTCCTGCACAGCAAGGGGACGTGGCTAGGAATGCCCAGGAAAACTCCACACTGCCCATGTCCTGTTTCTACAGGACATGGGGGAAGTGAGGTGGAGAGTGCGTCCCCAGGGAAGGGGGCCCAGGATGATAGCTGGTCAGGTCCCTGCACACAGATCTGGCCCAGGGTCTGCTTCCAGCTCTGGCTCGTTCCTTGATGCTGGGGTGTAGCATGGATCCCTCTCAGGCCTTGATCTCATTTCTCCATCACTGCAGCCCTCCTCCTTCCCATCTGGGAAGTGTGAGCCCCAGGGCCTGAGTCCCACCTTTGGTGATCCCTGCACAGAGCAGGGGCTGCAGAAAGCACATTCTCACAGTCCCTACCTTCTGCCTGGGCTGACAAGTGCAGAGCCTTAGGGACAGTTTTTTTTTTTTTGTGGGTATGGGGATGGAACCCAGGGGCATTCAACCTCGGAGCTACACCCTCTGCCCTATTTTCTCCTCCTCCTCCTCCTCCTCCTCCTCCTCCTCCTCCTCCTCCTCCTCCTCCTCCTCCTCCTCCTCCTCCTTCTTCTTCTTCTTCTTCTTCTTCTTCTTCTTCTTCTTCGTGGTACTGGGGTTCCTGGAAGCCCTTCTACCTCCAGGCTACACTCCCAGACCTGTTTTATTTTTGGAAACAGGGTCTCTTAAGCCAGTGGGGCTGGCTTCAAACCTACACCATCCTCCTGTCTCCACCTCTCATGGGCGGGTATTACAAGCATGCACCACAATGCCTGGCTTTATTCTTTATTTTGAAACAGGGTCAGAGGGCCTCACTAAGAAGCTGGGGCTGTCCATGAACTGCGATCCTCTGGTCTCAGCCTCCCAAATGCTGGGATTGCAAGCGTGCACCACCACGCCCGGCTCTAGGAACACATTTATTTAACACAATGTTGCTGTCTTAGTCAGCATCTCACTGCTATAATCAAAAAGACTGACCAAATAAGTTAGAGGAAGGAATATCTCTTTGTTGATGGCTTCCTCTGGAGACTTAGAGGTTCAGTCCATGTGAGGCTGGACCATGGATCTCAGGGGTCAGTGGCGAGAGTGGAGAGAGCGAGAGCAAGACTTCACTCTCACTCCATGGATACCAGAAGCAAAAGCCAGCAAGCAAGGGGGCAAACAGCACAGTCCCTACGGCCAGCAAGGGGGCAAAGACACAGCACAGTCCCTACAGCAATGCCCTCAGGGACCCTCCTTCTCCAGCCACACTCCACTGGCCTCGATTTCCACCTAGGCAAGTTCATCACAATGGATGTATGGATGATGAGATTACAACTCTAATGACTTAACTATATCAACCCTGAGCTCTTTAGGAGGACTCCATCTCTCACCATGACAGTTGCCTAATGCAGAAACATACAGAGAATATAGTCCACACCATGAGCCCAAGTCCTCATTTGTTTCCATAACCAATTCATATTTATTTTTAAGAAATGAAAATTATAGGTGATGGGGTATGAGAAAAAGTATGTGTCCTTCCAAGTGTTGGTACACACACACACACACACACACACACACACACACACACGGCACCTGCACACATAAGAGGCAATGTGTCCTCAGCTCGGCCTCCCCTCGCTTGGAAATAGTATGATGGTTGAATGAGATGGGTGATTGTAGGCTCTGCTTAACCTGACAGCTCAAAGAGAGAAACTTTGTGGTTGGAGACATGCAGTCCTCAGGATGCTGGTGGCTGAGGCTTGGGCTGGGCTATGACAGGGGAACATGGGAACCTTCAGGGCCTCTGCCAAGGGACAGGGCAGTCTGTCTCTCCAGAAGGCTATTTCTGCACTTCAGTGTCTCTGCTAGAGTCCTAGAGCTGCAAGAGAGAAAAGCTGACCCTCCAGCTGGGCAGAGAGGATGCAGAAAGACCCGATGTCAGAGGCCGCACGGGCAGTGCTGGTCTGCCAATGGTCTCCTCCGAGTGGGAAGACCATGGTTATCGCCCAAACTGAGTCACTTGGTCTCACTGAGCCAGGGCAAGAGGTGTCGTCTGGGGTTGTCCCGGTGAACCAGATGCTCCAGTCATTCTGTCACTTGAGCATCTAGGTCTACGGTGCACAAGACCACAGCCTGGCAGGCCCTTCATGAGACATTGTGCTCAAGAGAGTTTTCAGGTGGAGGGGCTCACTGGGAAGACTGCCCAAACAAGAGGACACAGCTGATCAGAGAGTGTGTCAGGAAGCCCTGTGCTGAGGCAGCAGGGAGAGGAGGAGGCACCCACAGAACACGCGCTCAGCCCCTCTGTGTTGTGGAGTTGCAAAGGCAGGAGGCAAGGACCTTGACAGACACTCAGTGAGGAAGATATACAGGCGCTGCACAAGCACATGAGCATGTGCCCTGCATCAGGTGTGACCAGGGAAATCCACAGTGAGATCCACCTGCTAGGTACCACGTGCCTGAGGGAAAGGCCGAAATCCAGAACGTCGACAGCAGCAGGTGCGGAGGAGAGTGTGGGGCAATGGGAGCATGCACTCGCTGCTGCGGGGACACAAGACAGAGCAGACGCAGAGAGCGAGGGTTTGGCTTAACAAACCCAGCAATTGCGTTCCCAAATGAACTGAAAACGTAAGCCCACACAGCCTGGGCATAGATGTTCATAGCATCTTTTTTCATAATTTCCAAAACTTAGTTGCCAAAGCAACCAAGACATCCTTCTGCAGGGAAATCAAACTCTGGCATATTCTGACAATGGAATATTACTTAACACTACAAAAGATTATCAACCTATGAAAAAATATGGAGATATGGAGGCATGTTAAATGTGCATTGGTTAGTAAAATAACCTGACCTGAAAAGGCTATAAACTGTATGATTCCAATCATATGACTTCTGGGAAATGCACAACTATGGAGAAAATAAAAGAGTAATGGTTGTCCTGGGTTGGAGCAGAAAGGGAGGAACAGGGCAAGCCCAGAGGGTGTCTTAGGGCAGGAGGACTGCTGTGTGTGACATCAGTGGCCAGGCCCATGGGAAGTCCAGCATCGAGAGTGAGCTTCCGCGTGCACTCTGACCTCGGTGGTAAGGATATGTCAGTGTGGGTCTTCGGCTGGCAATGTGTGGCTCTGGTGGGGATGTTACAGGCCATGGGAGTGTCTGTGCATGTGTGGTATCAGGGAGGATCAAGGAAATCTCTATACTTTCCATTTTTCTAGAACCTAAGACTGTGCTGAAAAAGTCTATTTAAAATAACCTGTGAAAAAGACCAAAAGAGACCTCGACTCCACTTTCCCCTGAGCAGGGACTTTCTGCTTGTGAAAGGGGGACACAGTGAGGTCACTGCATGAGTCACTGAGGCAGGAAAACCAGTGTCTGTTTCAGCCACCGAGTGACTTGGGCAAAAATAGCCTCACGGTTGTTTTTCTTCTCTTCACCAAATGAGTCTTTGTGGGTTTGCGGTGTGTCCCACATCACAAAGTTCACTGAGAACTCTCAGTTCCTTCTTCTCGTTCTCACCAGGGAGTCGAGGGGCCCGGGAGGAGAAGTGGCCCTGTGCCAGATTCATGAAGAGCCACACCTGGGCCAAGACCTCTCCCAGGCTCAAAAGTGACCGTCTGTGGATGTGCTCTGTGACCCTGTGGGGAGGTACTGGGGCACCGGCTCAGTGTGCATCACAAACCTGGGACCCCAGGCAGGACCTCAGAGAGGCTGGGCTATTGGGGTGCGTGGTCTTGAGGACAGGCATGAGAAGCTTCCCTTTGCTACTCTGGGGCTCAGTCACAGCATCTGGGAAGGGTGGGCTAGAAGACCGGTGCATCCTCAGATGCTTCTGAGAAGGGGAGAAGCAAGGACAAAGGGAGCAGAGTGCAGCAGCTACCCCAGCAACGTGGAGGCATCCACAGCCTGCCCCAGCACGGCCTGGGACCAGAGCAACACGGAGGCGTCCACGGCCCCCCAGCGCGGCCTGGGACCACACTGCATTATGACACCCCAGCGTGGGCTGGGACCACACTGCATCATGACCCCCAGCGTGGCCTGGGACCACACTGCATCATGACCCCCCAGCGCGGCCTGGGACCACACTGCATCATGACCCCACAGTGCGGCCTGGGGCCACACTGCATCATGACCCCACAGTGCGGCCTGGGACCACACTGCATCATGACCCCCAGCGCGGCCTGGGACCACACTGCATCATGACCCCACAGTGCGGCCTGGGGCCACACTGCATCATGACCCCCAGTGCAGCCTGGGACCACACTGCATCATGACCCCCCAGCGCGGCCTGGGACCACACTGCTTCATGACCCCCCAGCGCGGCCTGGGGCCACACTGCATCATGACCCCCCAGTGCAGCCTGGGACCACACTGCGTCATGACCCCACAGTGTGGGCTGGCCCTCTCTCTGGAGCAGAATGTCTACTTCCCAGTGGCATCCTATGAATGTGCTTTGTCTCCAAGGGAATAATTAACTTGGGTTAGTATGATATCAGAAAATTGCTAATTATGGTGAGGAACTAACAGTTATCTGGGAACCTGTGGAGCCAGTTAGTGAAGACAGGGAAGGAAAACAACTGACTGCTCTGTGCTGTACCCAGGCATCATGTGGCAGAGGGATGGGCCTCTGGTCCCCAAGACTCAGTTCTCCTGAGGGAGCTTTCCCAGGAGGTGTGGGGAAGGAGAACAACACGGGTAGGGTGTGTTAAAGGGTCCAGGGCCCCAGGAGGGAGCCGGTGTGACCTTCTCCATCTGGCTCGCAGGCTGTCCCAAGCTCACACCCACGCACACATTCCTTCACACACCCTCACACACCCACACACTCACACTTGTACCTCACACTCATGCAACTCATCCACACACACACCCTCACATTAGCTCATGTTTACACATCCACTCACATGTGCTCAGTTCACAAGCTTGCACCATTATGCACACATTTGTCCACTCATGGTAAGTCACGCTCAACTCTCTATGTCACACACACACTCAGTCACACACACTCATCTGTCCCTGCTCACACACAACTACATGCACAGGCATGTACACTTCAAACCAAATCAGAGCTGTCTGCCCAGGCCCAGGAAAAAACGTCACCTCAGGGTCTTGGTCTCAGGCATCTTGGGTCAGACCCTGAGCTGAAAGAGGCGATGGCACAAGGCACTCTCTCCCATCTCTATTCTCTAGGAGAAGTGGTGCTGGGCATAGTTCTGTTAAGATGCTTAAACTTCATTCAATATTGGTGTCAACAGAACTTAGACATTGCCAAAAGAAAAAAATTCAATGCGTGTGTGTGAAGAGTTTACCTTACCAGGTAAATAATTTGTGACAGCTGGTGTTATAGCATGATATAAAGCCTTCATACCCACACACCACAAAGAACCACCTGCTGCTGTGGGGCACATTCGAGGTGATCTCCAGTGGGATCAGAGCTGAGAACTTCTGTGAGTTCAGCCCAGTGGTTCCCAATCTTTGCAGCACATTAAGATAAAAATTGAAATGTCTACACAACTACACAGAGCAGATCTGGTTTCTAATACTTTCCTTCAATAAAAGGAACCAGTGGAGTGTGTTGGAAGAGACATTCTGGGTCTCCTCAGGCTTCTAGCCAGACTCTTTGCCACACTTACGCAGAGGGGAGGAGACACTGTGTGCCAAGTCCAACCACTCTGGAACACCATGTTGTAGGGAGCCCATGAAAAGGCACATGGAGACTGGGAGACCCAGTCATTTCCCTGAAACCCAGATTTGGGGGTGAAGAAGCCTTTAGAAGTGTCCGGCCTACCCTCCTCTGAGGTAACTGTGTGAGAACTTTGAGAACCACCTGTGTTGGTCCAGTCAACCTGTGAAATTGTAAAGAAAAGTGATGACAAGCTACTGCTTTACACTGCGTTTCAGGGAGATTTCACTGCTATAAATACCTAGAGACAGAAAGTGGACGCCAACCTCAAGCTCGGTGGCAGCGTGTGCAAAGGCCTTCAGATCCTGTGTAGAATAGGAACTTCTTCCACTCTGAGTCAGCCCTGAGCCCTCAGACAGGACAGACCAAGAGAGCTTTCTAGTCCATCTACGGATGGATGGGGTGGGGACCAGATTCATATACTTCTTAGAATTGTATTCACGTTACTGCACTTATGGGTGTGTTCAATTTCACAAGGGAGAAAGAGTTAAGATTCAGAAGAAGTCAGAATTAAGAACCAAGGGGTTACAAGTGGTGTTTTCTAAACAAGTCATATCATGCTGGAAAATAATGTCACACCCTATCTGAGTACAAAGTAGAATCTTCAAAAAAAGAATCCGGGAAGTAATAAGATTTGAGTCAAAAGTATAGATTTTAAAATTTATTCTATGTTAAAAGTTAGTTAATAAAAACAACATTTTTTTCTTGAATTCTGTTGAGTAGGGTGGGAGAATATATGGTAAGAATAAATGTGAGATGGGCACGGTGGTGCGTGCCTATAAGCCCACTGCTTGAGAGGCTGAGACAGGAGGTCACCTTAGCAACTTAGACCCTATTACAGAATACAAAGGGCTGGAGTACAGAAAAGAAGTAGAGCACGCCTGGCTTCATTCCCCAGAACCACACACACACACACACACACACACACACACACACACACACATACACACAGAGTGTGAAAAAAATTGCAGAGGGAACTGATGGAATAGTGGGTCTTCTGGCCTCTTCTGCACAGATCGTTTGGGTATTGGTGAGAGAAGGTGCCTGTCCATGTTGGAGCCGGCCCATGGCTTGTGGGTCAGGCCTCCCAGGCTTCCTTGTAGCTGGGAACAGGCAGGCTTTGTCTCTAAGGCACAATGGCTGAGCCTCTGTCTCCAGGGGCACTTTGGAGCCACCCCTTCCCTGTCGGCCTCCACAGGGCAGGGCCTCCCCCAGAGCCCAGGCCCAGCCCACCCTGTGGGGATTAGAAAATGACACAGGGCTCTGCAAATGAGAGCAGAGTCCAGCAGGCAGGGGCCCTGACTGAAGCTTCCATTTGTGCTTCCTCTCCTCCTCCTCCTCCTCTTCCTCCTCCTCCTCTTCCTCCTCCTCCTTCCTCCTCTTCCTCCTCACTGGAAGGAGTATGAATCACTGGTCCCCACCCCCATCCATCTGTAGATGGACTAGAAAGCTCTCTTGGTCTGTCCTATGCCTGAGGGCTGAGGGCTGAACCAGAGTGGAAGAAGTTCCTATTCTATACAGGGGTCTGAAGGTCCTCCTCCTCCTCCTCCTCCTCCTCCTTCTCCTCCTTCTTTGTAATACTGGGGGTGGAACTCAGGGCCCTTCGACCTTTGGGCTACACTCCTAGTCCTATTTTAAAAAAAAATTTTTTTTTTTTGGAAAAAGGGTCTTGCTAAGTTGCTGAGAGCCTCACTAAGTTGCTGAGGCTGGCCATGAACCTGAAATTCTCCTGTGTCAGCCTCCTAAGTACTGGGATTGCAGGTGTGTGCCACTATGCCTGGCTGATGTTTCTCTTCTTAAAGTAAACTAAGCTGCATCGTACATTGTTGCTAGCCCACAAAACTAGAATATTTACAAGTGGATCAAGCTTATTGGACATTTGTTCTTGCCTGACCACCTCATTACGTTCTTAACATCTGGACAAAAGTTTCTCTCCAGAACCAGGTTATCAGGACCTGAATGGCATTCACCAGAGGTGTCACACATGTGGGCCCAGGTGCTCAGATACATTTCCCCACAGAAAGAGAGCTGTAAATGCACAGTGGCGAGAAACCTGTAGACTAGCTCACAAGCAGCTTTAGCCCATTCTAGATAAATTTCACAGTGAAAATAACCATGGCAAGGCTCTCGTGATGGAAGTTAACAGAAAAATAGTCACACTGAGTGAAATAATGTGTGCTTGTGTACGTGCGTGTGTGTGTGCGCGCACATGGGAGAGACTGTGTGTGTGACTGTGGATTGAACCCAGGGGTATTCTACCTCTGAGCTACACTCCCAGCTCCCCTTATTGAAGCAGGGTCTCACTAAGTTGCTAAGGCTGGCCTCATAGAGGCTGGCCTGAAATCTTTCATCCTCCCTGCTCGAGTAAAATAATCTCATCAAAGTTCATCTCAAGTGCTGGTATTTGAGAAAATCAGGTTTAACTGGAGAAATAAAATTAGGTAATCAGTGACATCCTGAGAAGCATTTCTAGGGACTTCCCAGAGCTTGGGGAGGAGACCAGTGTGCCACTGCCTTCCCTTGTGGCCAGTGTGCCACTGCCTTCCCTTGTGGCCAGTGTGCCACTGTCCTCCCTTGTGGCCAGTGTGCCACTGCCTTCCCTTGTGGCCACACAGCGCCTGCTTTCCCCGAATGCTCTTATAGCACCAGCACACTGTGCACACCTGACTTGGTTGTACTTGGCTCCCAGATGTAGATCTCCTTTCTAAACTCTCTGAAGGTTAGAAGGTGGGCAGGCTTTTCCTGGGGAAGAGATTAGCAAGGATGTAGTTGGGCCTGTGTGAGGGAAAATGTCCATGGCAGAATTAAATACTCCTAAATAATTATTTGCTGTGTACTTACAAACAAAAAAGAGGTTAGGCATGGTAGTGCATATCCACGATCCCAGTCCTTGGAAGGCAGAAACGGGAGAATCACAGATTAGAGGGCGGAGTAGCAGAGTGAGACTCAGCAGCTTAGTGAGGCTCTGATTCAGAACACACAGAAACATTTTAACAAGGATTGGGGTAGCCGGGCGTGGTGGGCACGCTTATAATCCCCGTGCTTGGGAGGCGGAGACAGGAGGATCCCGCAGGTTTGAAGCCAGCCTTGCTGCCTTAAGAGACCCTATTTCCAAATAAAATATAAAATAGGTCTGGGAGTGTAGCCCGGATGTAGAAGAGTTCCATCCCCAGTACCACCAAAAAAAAAAAAAAAAAAAAAAAAGGGCTGGGGTATCTCTTATAGGTACAACGCCCCTGGCCACAAGGCAGGGAGGAAGGAAGGAGGGTCTACCGAGCCTTAGACTAGCGCTGGTGGATCTTGGCAACAGGGGTCGCTGTTGGGCTGGAGCCTGGGCAGTAGCTGTTCCAGTGAATGGGAAGCATGTTTCTTAAGGTTGAGGTGCAAACAATGTGAATCACAATGGTTTACTTGCACTTTAAAAATATTATGCTAATAATATCTCATTGCAACAGAGCAAAGGCTTCCTGTCTCCCGTGGAATCCAGATTCTATCGCTAAACTCTTCTCCTAAGTAAAGATTTATATAAAATGCTCAGAGGAGGCTGTAATAGATTTTGATACATATTTCAGAATGTTTTATAGCACACCACTTGATCTCCCAAGCAGATTTATGAAAATGTAGTATTTATTATATGTTATTCATGTTTTATTAAATGTGATTACATTACAAGTGAGTTGCCTCAGCAGCCTTGAGGCTGAGCTGGGGCTGGGTCCCCTCCCCAGGACAGGAGTGGACCCAGGTGTCTAGTGGTGTCCCAGGCCCTCAGGTCTGTCAGTAACCTCCCTCCCATCACCTTGGGGAGCCCAGCTTCTTCTGAGGGAGGAATGAGGCTGCTTCTCTTCCCGCAGGCCAGCAGGACTGGGCAGAGTATTAATAACACATTCAGAGACGGACTTCAATCTTATCAGAAGCAGAGAGGAGGCTGGCTTGTTATCCAGTCTGCCGCCCTCAACTATCTAAGGAGCCACAGGGAGGGCAGAACACCTTCTCAACCTCGCTGCCATCATCCAAGAAACCTAAGAAGGTTTGCTCCCAACAGGGCCCTCCAGACAGGCCTCAAATCTGCCTGGCTCCCCTCTGATCTCCCGAGGCCATGTGCAGGGGGTCCTGACAGCGGTAGTAACCCTACTTGAATGATAATATATTAAGCGAGTCCCACTGGCGCATAGAGACACGCGGAGATCCATAGTAGATATTATGGATGCCTTTATTCGTGGGAGATCGGCCTCCAGCCTGGTTCCCTCCCGGAATCGCAGAGCTCCACCTCCTAGCTTCCGGCCCTGCCCCCTGTGGGGCAGGGGGTGACTCGAACCTTTCACTACTCTCCTGCAACTCAGGTTCTTTTCTTTTCCTGAACAAGATTTATGTGGCATGGTTTAGTCTTATGCAGTCAGACATTCCCAGGAGGGAACCCTGAATCCTGTGTACATGGCCCTCTGCTCCCTGCAAGTTAACTTGAAGTCGGGTCTTGAGATAAAGTTAGGTCAAAGGGTATTTGTATGAGACCAAGAAACCACTTTACATGGCTTGATGGATTGCATTGACCCTAGGAGCCTGGGAGGGAGGAGCTGCAAAGAGGCCATTGTGCAGGTGTTCATAGAGCTTTGTCTTCCCTGAGGCTGCTTAAAGAAGGAGGTTTCTACCTTGAAGTCAGAAAGGGCCATATCTGAATCTGGCCACCCCCTTACTCATTGTATGACATTGGACAGGTAATGGGACCTCCCTGAGTCTCAGGTTTCTTACCAATAAAAGAAGAATAACAGCCGGGCACAGTGGCTCATGCCTGTGATCCCAGTGTTTAGGAGGCTGAAACAAGTGGAACAATTTCAAGGCCAGCCTCAGCAGCTTGGAGATACCCCATTTCAGAATGAAAACTAAAAAGGGCTAGTGGTGTAGCCCAGAGGTAGAGCACCCCTGGGTTCAATCTTCAGTATCATACACACAAAAAAGGGTAAATCACTACTTCTCAGGATTGATGTGAAGTAATATTGCCACAGTCCCTACATGGGGAAGAGAAGCCAAGAAATATTAGCCATTGCTGAGGTTACTCAGTGAGTTCAAGGGCTGTGGAGCCAGTGACCGTCTGCTGTTCTTTGACAGTCACGAGGAATGGACAGTGTCACCATATGGAGAGGCCCCCACCCAGAAAGTGAGTGAGGGACTAGCCCCACTCCACACGGCCCCAGTCAAGTCTGTGCTCCACGGTGGGGATGTTAGGGAGCTAGTGCTAAGTGGCTACATAACGAGACTCATTGTGTACTAAGCACACATTCTGCCTTTGGGGAAATACAGACCTGTTCCCTAAGCTGGCCGCACATACCGCGGGGGACTCAGGGACGTGTTCAGTCCAGAGAGGATGCCCTTTTATTTACCTGGCGATGTCAGCTCCTAGACAGCTGGGCCTTGCTGCGGATCTGAATAGTAATCAGCTTCTCATGTCTCCTTCTCTTTACAAGAACCCAGGACACTAATAACATCCCCAGGGAGGTGTGAGCTTTGCAGAGCGTCTGGGCAGATGCACAGCCTGCCTTGTCTTGACCTCCTGGACTGGGAATGAAAAGGAGTTTTAAAAACTTGGCTGACAGTTTCATTCACACACACACACACACCCCAGAACAGACACTTGTTTGTGTTGGCCATGATGGAGTAGCATTTGTGTTTTTTTTTTTTAAGTATTTAAAATGACTCTCCATAGAGCTTCTCTTCTATTTTGTTTGCCATTAAATTTGTCCTGGAAAATGCTTAACATCTATAGATTTGTAATGCGATACCCCCAAGAAATCATGACCCTTTGCCTCAGTCTGGGTCTATCTGCAAAGGAGCTTCCGCTGGAGACACCTTTTTCTATAGAGATACCCTGAGAAAGGACTCAGGCTGTTAAAAGAATGTTCTTGAATGGGATCCAGCCATTCTTCCACTGAGTATCTATTTGTTCTTTGCACAGCTGGCTCTAAGAGGCCTGTCTTCAGGGGCTTCCATTCAAGGCAGGGTTCTCAGGGCCTCCGCCTGGGGTTCTTCCTGCCACTTGGCCCTGCTTCTGAGCCCTGCCTGTTGGCCCAGACACCAAACCACCCCCTGTGGATCAGGTGCTGTGGGCAAGATTTGAAAAGGAGGCACGTGCCCAGGGAGAAGTGTGGTGTAGACCTCCTGTCTGCACCCACCTGCCTAGCCTGGGAGATTGCAGGCCATGACAGCAAGGCTGCTGGACAGGTGCCCCCCCCCCCCACAGGTAGATTCAGCCCTCAGGCCTTCTTTCTCTTTTTCTGAGTCTAATATGTGCTGTCACCATGTCAGAGGGAATGTCATCATTCTAGTCAAAAGGAGTAAAAGGAAAAGGCATCTGTGTTACAGCCTTCCTCTCTGTCCCAGAACTAAGGTGCTTAGAATAGGTGCCACAAGACCTGATTGTGCACAGCCGCCACCAGCTCCAACTTCCAGGGCCCTCAGAGAGCTATAGGGAATGCAGGGTGACTACATCTACCTAGATAGGGAAAAGCTCTGCGTCTTCCTTTGGGATATACACAAAATGTGATTCTATACACAAAATTGTATAGGGCCGCTCACCACCCAGCAGTGAGTGAGTGAATGAGTGTGCCATCCTCACATGTGTGGCACTGTGCCATGCTCGGGCTGCATGAAGTAAATCAAGCCACAGCTCACCTCCGGTGAGCTCATTTCCTGACTGTCTGCTGGGTGTTGGATGACATAGGGCAAATACAGAAAGGAATTCATGTTTATACTCTCACCCAGCAAAATGCATATCAAGTTACAGGAAAATCAGAATGTCTGCAGAGAAAATTAAGAGTGGGGAGTTTTATCAGTTCATCAAAGTAAATCATGTTTTGCAAAACTGCCACAAAATTGAAAATGCTCTCCTGGCCTGAATTTGGAATACACTTTTTTTGACAATGAACATCTTAGTTTGATTTCATGTTTTGAAGCCTGTATTCTGCTCACACACACATATTTTTTTCAGTATAGTATAAAAACATAGAATATTAAATTGAAAAGTTAGGTCATTTTCTCAGATGCATAGATTTTCCAACTGGCAATTATACAGAAAAGTAAAGCATGGTTAAGTGAACCAAATATGCATTTAATTAAATTATCATCTAGTACATGGGATTTTGTGCTTAGAACCTCAGATCCCTGTTTTTTTTTGTGTGTGTGTGTGTGTGTGTGTGTGCTAATTTAAAATTTGTTGGCTAAGATATGCATATTTTCTCCAGGATACACAAAACTTGTCTCCAAAGATAGTCCTGGGACATAATGCAAGTGTGTGTTTTACAATGTGTAGCTTTACACCCAAGATCTGGTGGGAGCAGTTGGATTGGTCTCCTTGCGGCCACAATGGATAACCAAGAAATTCACCCTCTCACAGTTCTGCAGCCGAACATCTGAGCTGGCAGTGCTGGCAGGGCGGTGTCTTCTGAGCTGCGAGGGAGGACCTGCTCCAGGCTGGCTCTGTGGGCTGCAGACAGATGTCCCACATCCATGTGGTGCTTGCCCTGCACCTGTGTCTGAGTCTGTGTCCACATTTCTCTTTCTTTAAGGAAAGACATAATGGACAGGGGCCCGTGCTGCTCCAGTAAAATCTCACCTTAGCTGATTTCACCTTGGATCACCCTACTTCCAACGAGGTGCACTCGCAGGGTGGCATGTCCCTGAGACCCCAGGAGCCACACTCTTTGCAGCCCTAGAAGCAGTGTGATGTTGTAGCAGCCGTTGCTTTGCAGTTGCTGCGGAGGTCTGCGGGCACGTTGGTCATCTTTGCATTGCTGTAACAATATACCTTAGTATGAGAAACCTAAAAAGAATGACAGGTTTATTTTGTCTCCCAGTTTTGGAGATTTGGGTCCATGAATGGTTGTTCTTTGCTTGTGGGCTTTTGGAAAGCCAGCATCTCGTGGCAGGGTCATGTGGTAGAACAGAGCTGCTCGCCTCATGTCCCACGATCCCCTTTGAGGGCACACCTCTATTAGGGCTTGGATGTGGAATGTTTCCAGAAAAGCTTCTGTGTTGGCAATGCAGAAATGTTCAGAGATGAGATCAATTGAGCAGGGCTCCACTTTCACCAGTAGATAAATCCATTGATGGACTAATCACCCAAAGGGATTTACTGGGGGCAACTATATGCAGATGGGGTGTGGGTGGAGGAGGAGGTCGCTGGGGGCAAGGCCTCAGGGTCTGCGTCTCCCCCTCCCAACATGCATGTGCATCTTATTACCCTGCTGTCTACAGGGGGTTGCTGGTTTGGTGAGCCCGTGTGTTGTGATGGGAACTGGTATGACTGGCATACGGCTGAGAGGCAGACGGGATGTCTTTATCAGTTCTCACCCCGACAGCACTTCTCCTAGGCCCATCTGTCACGCTGCTGGGGCTTCTCTTCTTTACCTAAAGTCTCTCTCGTATCCCCATTGCTCCCTAGATTCCACAGAGGAAACACACGGCCCTTCACTGTCTGTGACGGGCTCATTTCACTTACTGCAATGTTCTCTAGGTTCATCCATTTTCCTACAAACGACATAGTTCTGTTCTTCTTCATTGCTGAGTAGAATCACATTTTGTGTATATCCCATAATTTTGTAAGCATTCATCTGTTCATAGACAGCTAGGTTGGTTCTATAATTTAGCTATTGTGAATTGTGCTCCTATGAACATGGTTATATAATATTCCATGACTATAATGTTCTGATTTCAGTCCCTTTGAAAAGATACCCAGAAGTGGTATAGCTGAACCCCAGTTTTCTGAGGAATGTCTACACTGATCTCCAGAGCAGATACACTGATTTGTGATCCCACCAACCGTATAGAAGAGTTTTTATTTCCCTGCATCCCTGCCAGTATTCATTGTCGTTTGACTTCTTGAGGATTGCCGTGCTGATTGGGGTTGGAAAGAATCCCAGTGTAATTTTGATCTGCATCTCCCTGATTGCTAATGATGTTAAACATTTTTTTATGTATTATTGGCCATTTGTATTTCTTCTTTTGTGAAGTATCTATGTAGTTCAATTGCCCATTTCTTGATTGGTTTTTTTCAGTGTTAATTCCCTTAAGTTCTTTGTATATTCTACATATGAGTCCTCTCTTAGAGAAGCAGCCAGTGGCGGGGGGGGGGGGTAAATTCACCAAGTGCTGGTGCATGAACGTATGTCACGTCATTGAACTACATCATGATGTGAGACTGCAATGCACCAATAAAATATATGCACACAGCAGTGACAAAACCTCAAAACATAAGAGTAAAGAGACAGAAAGAAAGGCATGGTTAGAATGCTTTTCCTTCCCAGGTTGTGTGGTCCCACCGGTGTGGGGGCATGGAGCTGTGACTGTGGTAGCCACAGACACACTGAGAAAAATGTGACCCTGTAGTAGTGGTTGCTTTACAAGGATTGCCAAGGCCTCTCATTGGTGTTTGAACACCTATTAAGATTAAGCTTAGCTGGGCGTGGTGGCGCACACTTGTAATCCCAGCATTTGGGAAGCTGAGAGGGGAGACAGGAGGATCATGGTTCACAGACAGCCTCAGCTACTTAGTGAGGCCCTTTGCAATTCAGTGAGATCTTGTTTCAAAATAAAGGGTAAAGAATAGGGCTGGGGATGTAGCTTAGGGGTAGAACAGCCTGAGTTCTATCCCCAGTATGGCAAAAAAAAAAAAAAAAATTAACCTTTTAATATGTTCCAAAGAGCATCATGAATAGGGATAGAAGGAGAAATCCTGCTTTCCAACCCAGCTTTCCAACCTATGGCTCACCGGGGAGCAGGCGGGTGAAATGGAGAAGGGATGAGAGTTACACCAGGAAGAGCCAAAGGCCCAGATCACAGGCTGCAACAGCACAGTGAGAGGGAGCTGGCAGATCTAGGCTTGAGTCCGACTCGGTTTCTTCTGGTTGGGCGACTACGGACACGTCATCTGACCGCCCCTCTGTTCAACGTGGACATCATAATGCCCACCGGGTGGGGTGGCGAGGAGGCTGAGGCTGCCACACAGATCCCACAAGTACATCGTAGCAGCTCTAATAGCGTAGAACCCATCATTCTCAGCCATGCCGGGCAGTGAAGGTGTACGTTCTGCAAGACTGCCCCCAAAGCATTCAGCAGTTGCGAACTTGCCTTTTCTACAAAAGCTGCTCTTACAGTGCAGACGGGCTGGAGCCCCCAGCTCCCAGGCTCCCAGCTCGCGGGGAGCCCTGCGACATGTCTGGCTTCCTGAGCAGCGGGAGGCCGTGGCAGGACTGAGTGAGAGTGGCTGAGGCGTGAACACCTGGACGGCATCAAGGGCTGCTGTGGAGCAGCCTCCCAGGCACTGGCACTGCGCCTGTGTGAGTCATTGCTTCCCCTGTGGTTGTGCTTGAACTTTCCTGAGTGTGACTTGCACCTCCAGGAACTCGGCTTTAACTGCCCTCACTCCTAGCCAGCCCAGACCCATTCTTATCTTTCTCTCCTAATTTCTCTCTCACTTTATTTTATTTTTGTGGTACTGGAGATCAACGCCAGGGACATTCTGCCTCTGAACTACATCCCCAGCCCTATTTTGATTTTCTATTTTGAAAGAGTATTTTATATTTTATTTATTTTATTATTTTGAAACTTTTTATTTTTATTGTCTCTCAAATTTGATGCGAATCTCACTACTTGCTGAGGCTGTCATTGAACCTGCAGTCCTCCTGTCTCAGCCTCCAGGTGCTGAGATTACAGGCGTGCACCGCCCAGGTGCTGAGATTACAGGCGTGCACCGCCATGTCTGGCTATTTATTTATTTATTATTTATTTATGGCACTGGGGACTGAGTTAAGCAGCATTATACCTCTGAACTACACCCCCAGCCCAGTTTTATTTTACTTTTTATTTTGAAATAGGGAGGATCTCACTAAGTCATTACCCACTGGCCTTCAACCTGGGCTTCTCCTGTCTCAGCCTCCCAAGTACTGAGGCAGACAGTCTGTGGTGAGTGAGAGTAAGTACTGGTGGGGATGTGACTGCTCCAGCTAGTCCAGAATCTGCTGTGTTGGGCCAGCTCAGAGGCTAGCCTGTCTGGGGCACTGGTCTGAGTAGACATGAGTGGCATGTTCCTCCTGCCTTTGCTAGAAGAAACCATTACCCAAATCCTCTTTTCCTGCATTGTGAATTCGACTCAACTGGAGAAGACCTTAAAAAGGACACCTTGCCCAAGATGCGCTACAGATGAGAAATCTGAGGTTTCAGGAGGATTAAAAATTATTCCAGTGGCAGGTGCAATGCCACACGCTTATAATCCCTGTGTTATGGAGGCAAGGCAGGAGGACTGCAAGTTTCCATCTAAAAATGGCAGAAAGGGCTGGAAATGATGCTTAGTGGTGGTATAAGTACCTTGCACACACACACAGAAAATTACTTGTTCAAAGACACAGTCTATGGCAGCTTAACCTGGGATTCTAAACAAATCTCGCCCCATAGATTAGCCTTCATCTCTTATTTATTCACTCAAGGAATTTGTCTCCTCAGGCCTCTAAGAATATACCTTCATATGATGCCATGAACGACCCCTGCACATATCAAACTATACCTAGACAGTGGACCTTGTGTCTGAGTACATGGAGCAAAGTTATATGAAACTGACTTTATAGGAACCGCATGTAATTTCACTTCTAGACACCGCTGCCAGAAATTGGTCTCTGTCTTCTGTTTTACACCGACATTGACTATTGCTGTTGCTGTTGAATATTTTGGAAAGGGGCTCATCCCCCCAAAGTTTCTCTGAGGTGCATGCTTCATTTTCCATGACTGCATACACAGGCCTAGCTCATTTTTAGACAACGTGTTTAGTATTCCATGGTGTGGATGTGTGGACATGCTAACATTTATTAAATATTCTTCTTTGGGGTTCATTTGGGTTACTTCTACATTTTAAAAACATTCAAGTTTTTGAACAAAGACACAAGGAACATTCTTGACATTCTTGAGTCTTTGTGTGTGTGTGTGTGTGTGTGTGTGTGTGTGTGTGTGAGAGAGAGAGAGAGAGAGAGAGAGAGAGAGAGAGAGAGACAGACAGACAGACAGATAGACAGACACTGGGCACTGAACTAAGGGGGATTTACCTCCAAACTACAATCCAGCCCTTTTTAAAATTTGAAAACAAGGTCTTGCTAGGTTGTTAATAGTCTTGCTAAATTGCTGAGGCTGGTCTTGAACCTAACATCCTCCTATCTCAGCCTCCCAAGTACTGGGATTACAAGCCTGGCTTGTTTTAAGGCTTAAATTTTAGAAGTAGAAACTCTGGGTCAAATGCCATGACTGTTAAATATTTCAATGGCCATTGCTAAGTTGCAAACCATACAGCATTCTGGTTTGTGCTTGCCCGCCGTGGGCTGGACTGCTCACACGCTGCCCACATCCTCACCACGCCAAACCTCTAACCTCACTTTCAGTGCCTCCACTTTGATAAATGGAACAGGACATGACTAGTTTAACTTGCCCCTGGTTTCTTTCTTCCGGCCAGCCTCTGCTTCACTATCTTCTCATCCCTTAACACATCTGGGGAGGGAAGACAAACCAGTAGAAATCTCAGAAGACCAAGAAAAGGACAAATTCACATCCAGCTATTCAGAGCTCGAGTGACTTTGCGACCACAGGTAATATTCACACCTCCTTAGCTCAGCTCTGTGGCAGGAAACCATAATACAACTTGTGACAAGATACAGTCTGATTTCCTCAGCACAGCAGAAAGGTAGTAACTGGATGAGAACACACGGGGAGGAGTCTGTTTCATGGAAACACCTCTTCTGCAGCCAGCCAGCATGAGTGCGAGTGTGCCCATTATGAGAATGGCCCACGCTGGCCAAGCTTCAGAACCAGAGGTGTGGTGGTCTCAGCTCTGCCAGCCTTCTGCCACTTCCTCTGTTCTAACCCGCATCCACCTCTGACCTGTTAGGCCACACTTCAGTCCAGTAGGGCATATGCTAGCAGATCCCAACGGCCCTCCTGTCCAGCCCTCAGACCCCTGTGCTGGTGGTGTGAAGTAGGACACCACTGGGAGGAGGGGTTCTGACTTCTGTCTGGTTCTGAAGGCCTGGTGTGCTTTATAGTCCACTCTGTCCAGATCCCCCGGTCAGCGGGCCCACCATCCCTCCCCTCTGCATTAACCTCCTCTAATGATGTCTGGAAATGAGCCAGTTCCAGAACTGGCAAGAAACCTGACTTATGCAGGTGGCCCCAAGACCACCCCAAAGCTGGCTTGGACCTCTGCCCCGAGAGGAATTGCTCATAAAACATGTTCTGTGTTTCTCCTCTCAGACACATATTTCTGAAATTAATATGTCACTGCTTCTCTGGGTCTCTGCCTGATACAAGGTAAAACTGTGTGTACTCATACCCAGAAACTTTATCTGTTTTTGTAAGAAGAAAAATACTCACCTTTGTAGCACTATATATATTTCTTTAATTTCCTTGGATTTATTACCATGTTGCTTTCATAATATTTGGTCTAAATATCATTAAGTCTACTTTAAGATTCGCACTTGGAAAGGGTAAAAAACATAACTCATTCAAGCCCTTTGCAAAAAGAGGAAACATGCAACACTTATTACAGTTTCTCAAGCAGTTGTTCAGGAATTAATGACCAGGTTTTTTGGAGGAGGGGGTGTGAGTTGGGTTTTTTGGTTTTTGTTTTGTTTTGTTTTTGTGGTATTAGGGATTGAACTCAGAGGCATTCTAACTCTGAACTATACCCTACTGAATTATTTATTTTGAAACAGGGTCTCACTGAATTGCAGAGGCCCTCCCTGAGTTGCTGAGGCTGTTCTTTGGACTTGTAGGTCTCCTGTCTTGGCTCTCCATGTCCTAGGATTACTAGCATGTCACCACGCCCCCAAACCCAGCTAGTTGCCAGTTTTTATACACCATCAGCTCTCTTTAGGAGCCATTTTAAAAATCATGAATAAGCCGGGCATGGTGGCACACACTTGTAATCCCAGCATTTGGGAGGTTGAGACTGGAGGATCGCGGTTTATGGATGGCCTCAGCTACTTAGGCACTCCAAAACTCAGTGAGACCCTGTTTCAAAACAAAGAATAAAAAATAGGACAGGGGGTGTAGCTTGGAGGTAGAATGCCCCTAGGTTCCATTTCCAGTACCGCAAAAAATAAATAAATAAATAAATAAATAATGAATAAGCCAGGTATGGTGGCTCATGCTTGTAATCCCAGCATTCCAAAGGCTGAGCCAGGAGGATCGCGGTTGCGGACAGGCTCAGCTACTTAGCGAGACCCTCTGCAACTCAGTAAGACCCGGTTTCAAAATAAATAATAAAAAATAGGGCTGGGGGTGTCACTCAGAGGTAGAATGCTCCTGGGTTCCATGCCCAGTACCCCCAAAATAAATAAATAAATAAATCAGGAATATATAACCACTTCAGAGTATGTTTGCTTTCTGACACCACCAATACAAGGAAAACTTTGTTTTCCTCGAGTGTTCAAACCTGCACAGAATTGTGGACTGGGATATGAATGAACACTTGTTGAAGGTGTGACGGCCGTGAGATGTTGCACTACAGAGAGCCCCCAAAGAAGACTGAGGGATGAGGGAATGAAGTAGTCATGATGTTGTGATCGTTCAGTCTGTGGGGTGGGAGGGGCTGGTGAGTGGCTTTAAAAAACAAGGCTCGCCAGGTGTGGTAGCTCGCACGTCTATTCCCAGGAATTGGGAGGCTGAGCCAGGAGGATCTCAGGTTCTCCAGGACAGCCTCCGCAACAGAGCAAGACTCTCAGGAACCTAGCAAGACTGTTTCAAAACAAAGAATAAGAAAGTGCCAGGGGCATAGCTCAGAGGTAGACGGTTTCTGTGTTCATCCCCATCACACACACACACACACACACACACACACACACACACACACACACACCTCATTTAACTTCTCTTTGTTATAAAATTATTTACACTAATTTAGGGAAGAAAATTTTAGAGGGAAAGAGGAGGAAAATCACTCATAAGCCTGTCGCCTAAGATAATATTGTTAGCAATTTATTTCCATGCAGGGTTTCTGCACACAATCACATTTCCGTGGTGCGATCCAATGATCTGCCTCTACGCATCCTTCCTTGTACTCTGCAGAGTCCTGCAGTGGTTTGCTGCACGACTCTGCTTCTTTTGCCCTCTTTAAATCTTCATTCAAGGCACCCTCGTTAGGAGCCAGGTCCAAAGACTTCTGGAGAGAACAGGACAGAAAGGTATCACCTCTCAAAACTGCCGTGGGTGGGAAGCCAGTGGCCCTCTGTCAGCAGAGAGCTGTGGTCGGCTGGACATGGTTTGTTTGTTTGTTTGTTTGTTTCTGTTTTGTTTTGTTTTTGTGGTACTGGAGTTCCTGGAAACCCTTCTACCTCCGGGCTACACTCCCAGACCTATTTTACACTTTGTATTTGGAAACAGGGTCTCTTAAGCCAGAGTGGCTGGCTTCGAACCTGCGCGATGCTCCTGTCTCCGCCTCCCAAGCTCAGGGATTACAAGTGTGTACCACCACGCCCAGCTGGACATGTTTTAAAATGGCTTTCTTCCATGGGGAGAGTGGAGTCTGGGAAGAGGAGGGGATGGAGGAGAGGGGTGTTTGGGCCGCTGGGTCCTCAGAGCTTGCTGATCTATCTTGTGGAGGTGTCATGGATCTGAGAGAAAGAGGAATGCAGGCTGGCTGCCACTTTCTGGCTTGAGTGTGTGGGGATGAATGAGTGCCCAGCCAGCTCCAGAGGCCAGAGTTCTTGCAGAAGGTCTGAGTAGAGAGGGAGCTGTGCAGGTGGGCGAGATGCCTTCGACATCCAGGCAGATATGTCAAGTTTTCAGTCCAGACCAGGTGTCTAATTGAGAATTATTGACACATGGACAACATTTTAAAACATGGAAACCGGTGGTGTGACTTGGGGGAGACAGCGTCAGCTGAGAACAAGGGGTCTGTGAGAAAGTGCCCTGACCTTTAAAAGCTGAGCACAGAATGAAGAGCCCCCTCCCCTGACCCTAACCACAGGCTCCAAGTCATGGGGGTGAGAAATAGAGGGCAGCCTCTCTTATCAATAAATTATATCATTTTGGTGAAAGAAGACATCTGTTCTGGAACATATTAAAATTGTGAATCTCAATATTCTACAATTTTGATTTAAAGATGACATATATATTGACAATCCAATATTCAAGTCACAAATAGAAGTAATTTACATTGATTTTTAACTCTATATAAAAATAACTTTTAGTTAGATGTGGTGGCAAATGACTATAATCCCAGTACTTGGGAGACTAAAACTTGAGGATCACAGGTTTAAGGCCAGCCTCCTGTTTCAAAATAAGAAATAAAAAGGGCTGAGGGGTATAGCTCAGAGGTAGAATGCCCCTGGGTTTAATTCCCAGTAATGGAAGGAAAAAAGGAAGAAAGGAAGGAAGGGAGAGAGGGAAGGAGGAAAGGAAGGAAGGAAGAGAGGGGGAGAAAGAGGGAAGGAGGAAGGAAGGAAGGAAAAAGGGAGGAAGGAAGAAAGGAAGGAAAGAGGGAGGGAGGGAGGAAGGAAGGAAGGAAGGAAGGAAGGGAGAGAGGGAAGGAGGAAAGGAAGGAAGGAAGAGAGGGGGAGAAAGAGGGAAGGAGGAAGGAAGGAAGGAAAAAGGGAGGAAGGAAGGAAGAAAGGAAGGAAAGAGGGAGGGAGGGAGGAAGGAAGGAAGGAAGGAAGGAAGGAAGGAAAATATTTTCAAAAGCTGCTCAGGAAAGTTGGTGACCATCTTTTACTCCATTAAGATGCAGGACTAGTAATTCCCGCGCTGGGGAGGCAGAGACAGGAGGATCACGCTGGTTCGAAGCCAGCCTCACTGGCTTAAGAGACCCTGTTTCCAAATACAAGTATAAAATTAGGTCTGGGAGTGTAGCCCGGAGGTAGAAGGGCTTCCTGAAATCCCAGTACCACCAAAAATAAAATAAAATAAATAAAAAAGCGAGCATTTTCAGACTACTCTATGCATATTTATAAATTGCCTTTGGAACTTTCTTTTTTGACTAATTGATTATTTTTAATGTATTTAATTCCCAAGTGTTTACAGATTTTCTTGTTTTATCTTATTGAGTTGTAGTATGACTCTATCATGGTGAGAGAACAATACAATTTCAATTCCTTTACATTTTGTAGGTTTGTTTTATGGTCCAGGATTTGGTGTGTTTGGGTGAATGTTCCATGAACACTTGGGGAATAAAAATGTGTGTATTCTGCTGCTGAGGGTGGGAAGGTTCTTTTTTTTTTTTTTTTTTTTTTTTTTTTGGTGGTACTGGGGTGGAACCCAGAGGCTTTCTACCTCCGGGCTATACTCCCAGACCTATTTTATATTTTATTTGGAAACAGGGTCTCACTAAGTTGCTGAGAGCCTCACTCAGTAGCTGAGGCTGGCTTCGAACCTGTGCAATCCTCTTGTCTCAGCCTCCCAAGTGCGGGGATTACAAGCGTGCGCCATCACGCCCGGCGTGGGAAGGTTCTATATATGTCAATGAGACCCTACTGATTGACTATATTATTTGGATATTATCTATTTTTGCTGATTTTAATTCTAGAAGTTATATTGGAATTATATTTAAATTACATTTGGAATTAATTATATATAGAATTATATTTAAATTATATTTACAATTAATACCTTCCCAGTGAGCTGATTCTCATATTGTCATGTAATGTCTCTCTCTGTTCATGGTAAGTTTCTTTATTCACAAACCTGCTTCATCAGAGGCTGACATAGCAATTACAGTTTGGTATTATTAATGTTTCCATGTGATAACTTTACCTATGTTTTTCTTCCCACCTATGTACATCATTGAATTCGAAGTTTCTTGTAAATAGTGTGTAGTTGAGGTGTGTCTTCTAATGTACAAAGCTAATTTAATTTTTCATTAGTGTATTTAGGTGATTCACATTCAAGGTAACCATTACTATATTAGAGCTTATTAAGTTCACCATTTTATTATTTCCTCTTATTTTTCTCTGTTTATCATTTCTTGGTTTCTCATTTGTTGCCTCCCTGTAGAGTATTTACACAACTATAGGATTTCATTTTGATTTGCTTATTATGTTCTTGAAAGTGTCTCTGCATTTTTCTGGAGCGCCTGGTTTTGCAGTGTATGTATGTGACTTAGTGTAGCCCACTGTTACCTCATTTTACCACCTCATGTGGGATGTGGAAACCTTAGCATGGAAACCTGAAGTCCTTTGCCTTTCCCACATTGACGTAAATGTAAGATGCATTATAATTTTTGTTTCCACAAACAAATACAATTTATAAAATTATAAGAAGAAAGGTAACCTATTATATGTCCCCATACATGTTCTCTTTTCCTTATTTTCTCTACTTTTTCATTGTTTATTTGCTTTTTGATGCTCTGGAATTCTTTCTTGTATCATTATCTTTCAGTTTGAAAACTTGTTTCAGCCATTCTTCAAGGGTCTGTCTGTTAACTGCAAATTCTTTTAGTACTCGGTCATCAGACAATAAGCTCACCTCCCACTTATTCCTGGAGGATAGTTTTACCAGATATCAAATTTGTGGTTGACAATCCTTTTCTTCCTGAAATTGAAAAATAGTCCCTTTCCTTCTGGGCCCCATGGATTCTGGTGATGAGAATTCCACTATTGCAAGAACTGGAGTTCTCCCGTAGGGAGTGTGCCATTTCCTCTGGCTGCTTTCTGAATTTTTTTCTTTGCCTTTATTTTTCTAAAGTTTAATTATGGTTTTTGTCCTGGCATGGATTTTTTGGGCTGTATATTGTTTGGAGTTTGCTTAGCTTCTTCAGTGTACGGTTTTGCCAAATCCAGGAAGCTTTCACCATAATTTCTTTGAATTCTCTTTCAGCCCTGAGGTCTTTGGGGACTGAAGTTACAAATGTTGGATCTTTTGCTATTGCCACACAGGTCTTCCAGCTCTACTTTTCTTTAGTTTCGATTTATTTTCTCTCTGTTGTTGAGCTTGGGTTAAATGTATGAATGCTCTCTCTGGTTTGCTAGTTCTGTAATTTCTCGTTTTTACTCCACTGTTGAGATTATCTCAATGGTTTTTTAAATTTGTATTATGTTTTTCAATTTTATAATTTCAAAAGTGTTCTTGTTTATAGCTTTTATCTCTTTGCTGAGGTTTTTAATTTTACTTACTTTAAAATTTTTATTGAGAGAGAGAGAGAGAGAGAGAGAGAGAGAGATTGATTTACTGGGGATAGAAGAACAACCCAGGGGCTTTCTACCTCCGAGAGATACTCCCAGTCATATTTTTTATTCTTTTTATTTTATTTTTTTTTGGTGGTACTGGGAATGGAACCCTTCTACCTCCAGGCTACACTCCCAGACCTATTTTATATTTTTATTTGGAAACAGGGTCTCTTAAGCCAGCGAGGCTGGCTTTGAACCTGTGTGATCCTCCTGTCTCTGCCTCCCAAGCACGGGGATTACAAGCGTGCGCCACCACGCCCGGCTATTCTTTATTTTGAAACAGGGCCTCACTAAGTAGCTGAGGCTGACCATGAGCCTGCGATCCTCCTGTCTCAGCCTCCCAAGTACTGTGATTACAAGCATGCACCACCACTCCTGGTGTAGGGATACTGGGGAAATAACCCCCTCATATTATAGAAATAAGGTAGGATCCTTGTAGAAGTAAGATATTAGAATATAGAGTTAAGATGTAGAAGGTAAGATTGGAAACAGAATGAAGATCTGTAAACCCAGATGCCCAGAAGGCCCCCTCCAGCTTGTCAGACAAGGTCTCTGTCCTTCCCGTGCTCCCCAGCCCCCCCACAGCTGCGAGCAACATGGGCCCCATATCTGAGCTAGATCAACCCTCTCCCTCCAGCACGAGGCCATTCTAATTTGCTCTCCAGACAGGTTCCTCAGCGCGGAGATAAGCCTGGCCCAGCCAAGGTAAATGGGAAAGACAGTCCCTCCTCGGACGGGAATTTTCCAGTCCAAAGAACATTTTACAAGCACTTCCACTCAGGCTGGGTCTGGTTTATGCGGGGAATTCAGATTGAGCACAGGAGGCCACATGTGTGCCTTCCTCGCCCGATCTCACCCTTGTAATGTTCTGCAGGTCCCCGTGGGAAGGCCAGGGGCTTCGGACAGTCACACCACCGCGCCCGGCCCTGTGCAGGGACAGAGCGGCTCCCGGCTGGGACCAGGGTGGCCGCAGGGCAATGTTTGGAGAGGTCCTCCTCCATCCCCCAACCCTGCAGTGCCAGGGCCGGGGCCAGGGCCCGAGCGGACCCTCTGAAGGGATCTGGATGCTGAGGCTGGTGTGGGCAGCGGCATGGATACCAAATATTCCTGGCTCACAGGAACGGAGTCCAGACCCCGGCTGCAGGGCAAGTCTGAGGGGTCAGGAAGAGAAGGGGCAGAAGGGAAGGGCCAGGTGGGTCTAGGACAGCGGGCCTGCAGGAGCCCATGGAGTGGAGCAGGCTGCGGGTCAGGACCGCCTGGCCTCGCCCTTCCACTACTCTGACGGCACAAGACAGGGACCCCTGCGGTCCACCATGGGCCACAGCCTCGGGCCTGACCCCTGACCTCTGGCCAGGCTTCCCTGGTACTGTTAAGTATGGCTTTAGAGAATTAAGACATTGGGATTTAGGATTCAGAATCTAGTTAACTTGTAAGTCCCGGTCTTTCTTTAATAACTGCCTGCTCAAGTTCTGGCTTCTGTACAACTGCTTATGTATATGTTCAACATTCGTTGAACTTATACATAGACTTGCTTGATGTTTAAAGAATATTAGAAACTGCTTTTTAGGAATTGCTTTTAAGTGCTTTAGAATGTAAAAGTAGTTCTTCCTGAGTTACAAGCCTGTATCTACCTGGAAACATCTACATTCCACAAAATTGGCCAGAGGCAGCCCTAGCGAAGAGCACATACCATAAGGGAGATAAGCAGTCTTTGGCGGGCTCTGACTTCTGGCGGGCTCAAAATTATTGGTTGTACTTGTTTGTCTTTGTATCTGATTGGTTGTATTCTAAGGTTGGCGGGCTCCAACGGGTGTGGATGCATGTTTTAAAATTATTGGTTGTACTTGTTTGTCCTTGTATCTGATTGGTTGTATTCTAAGGTTGGCAGGCTCTGACATGTGTACCGACTTCCTCCTGGGGCTATAAATCCAGATCCCAAAGTGAGCTCTGGGTTGAATTCCGACCGCTTTCCTTGCTGTCTACTGTGGCTAACGCTAACTCCGCCAGAGTCTCACTCTGGTAGCTGCTGGGAAATTTCTCGACTGACAGTCAAGCTAGTGAAGGAGTTTCGACCACTGGCTAGCCAGTAAAGAGCTGCAGCACAATACACCCTGCCTGTGTGTTACATCCTTGGTGTGTTCTTCGTTATTTGGGTAAGGGGGCAATTCTCAGACCCTAACACTGGCTTCCTATTTTATTTTTTATTTTGAAACAGAGTATTAAGTTACAATGTGCTGACCTCAAAGCTGCGATCCTCCTGTCTCAGCCTTTCAAGTACTAGGATTGCAGGTGCTCACCACTGCACCTTGCTGCTGAAGATTTTTAATTTTTCATTTCAGTCAACAGTATTTGTAATTGATTGTGAACCATTTTTATAATGACTGATTTAAAGTCCTTAAATAATTTATACATCTGATTCATCTTAGTATTGGTGCCTGTTGATATCCTTTTCTTTCTTTAAGTTGTGATTTTCCTGGTTCTGTAAATGACTGGTGACTTTTTTTTACTGTATCCTGGACAATGTAACTATTACATTAGGAGACAGTCTTTTGGGGGTTACTGTGAAGGCTGCTTTTGAGGGCTGTGGTTGCAATAACAACTTTATTTTCACACCTTTCTGGTGTGAGTTTGTTGTCCTTGGCGTATCTGGGGTTGATAAGGCTCTCATAGTTTCTCCCAGGGCTGCCTAGAAGAAATCTCCCTAACCTGGAGCCTTTAGGAGAGGGGACCCTTTGGCCCTTGGAAATAAAGTGCACTTGGAGAAGAAGGTTGCGCGGATGGGGGGGATTATTAAGGTTTGTGGAGACAAAGAGCCTGCCTGTGCTCAGAGCTTCCTGGGGTCTGTCCACATAGGAAGAGAGCCCCAAGCCCGAGTATGGGGGCCCTCCACTCAGCACATCCCATCCATTCTTCCTCTCTCCCATAACTGTTTGCAACCACCAATGGGCTGTTTTCCCCTCTGTCTAGTTTTGCTGTTTCCAGCTGAACTTAAGACAATATGCAGCATTTCAGACTGGCTTCTTTCACTTAGTAATATAGGTTTAAGTTTCCTGTCCCCGCCCCCCCCCTCTCTTTCTCGTACTGGAGATTGAACCCAGGGGCATTCTACCTCCAAGCCACACCCCCTGCCCTATTTTTAATTCTTTATTTTTGAAACTGAGTTTCAAAGGGCCTCACTAAGTAGCTGAGGCTGTCTGAGAACTGCGATCCTCTTGTCTCAGTCTCCTGAATGCTGGTATTACAAGCATGTGCCACCATGTCTGGCTCTTCTGTTATCTTTTCATGGCTTGATAGCTCATTTATTTTTAGGGCTGAATAATATTCTGTTGTCTGAAGGTTGAACCCAGAAGCATTCTATCGTTGTTATACTCCCAGCCCTACTTTTATTTATTTACATTAAAAAACATTTTTTTTTCTTGCAGGTCTGGGGATGGAACCCAGGGGCATTCAATCTCCGAGCTAATTTTTTTTAGTCTTTATTTTGAAACAGGGTCTCACTAAGTTGCGGAGGGCCTCACGAAGTAGCTGAGGCCATCTGTGAACTGCGATCCTCCAGTCTCAGCCTCCCAAATGATGGGATTACAAGCATTCACCACCATGCCTGGCTATATTTTTCATTCTAAACAGGATCTCACTAAATTGCTGAGACTGACCTTGAACCTGCAATCTTCTTGTCTCAGCGTCTCAAGTACTGGGACTACAAGCATGCACCACCATGCATAGCTAAATGTTATTACTTATTAAAATGCTAAGAAGTCTTGAGAGTTTAAAAATTAAAAATAAATCTCTAATATGATCAGCTTAAATAACTGTAAGACTAATGGCATAGGATGGCAGTAAGAAATTCATGGAGAAATCTATGTGTAGTTTAACTTAAAAGAAGAGCTCAAAGTGTTATTAGAAGTTAAGCCACTAAGTAATTTTGTGCAGAAGTCAAAATTCTTTAGGCTCCAACAGAAATCTGTGACTACCTTCCAACACCCTACGTGGCTAGCCTGGTGTCTTCCCAGGGCTCAGTTGAAAACAGGCTTGGTGTCAGATTATGTTTAAGTATTTCTCCAAGTCAAAAATATCTCAATAAACATAATTGTAGTGTCCTTTTCATGTCCAGTGGAGTAGATAAATCATTTCGTTCTTAACTATCAGGTTAAGAAACCATTAGGCTATCATCTTCCTGATTTTTAGATCCTTGGTCTTGACTACATTCTTATGCTTATTTCCAGGAGAATTACCAGATAGAAAAGAATGAACATGTTGATGTAACATAATACATTTTCATCCAATTTTCTTCCTTAGATCTGTGTAAATTTGCATCCCTAAGAAGAGGGCTCATCACAGAAAAGCCTTTCCAGAATCTAGTGGTGTGTGTTTAGAGAGAAACATGCTGGTTTCACAAAAGAAAAGTGCACCCCTTTGTCCTTTTAATTTGCTTTTTCTTGGTTGCTAGGTGGGCACCACTTTCCCCTGCGTATCTCTTAACAATTTGGAGACTCTTTGAAAATTGTTGCTGTCCTTTGGATAATGACTACGAGTGATTCTGTCCATGTTTGTAAGTTTGAGACCTCGAAGAGAGGCCAAGCTGTAATTTATTTAATCCGTTTTCTCCTGTTGGATGGGGTTGCTTATGAACTGCAGTATTACACATTACTTCTTGTGTTCATAAGCAGATTGGAGAGTGGCTTCTATATCTTGGTCACTATACTTTTAGCAGTTACCTTGCTGGCAATCAGTGGGGCTGCCTTTGAAGGCTCACCTTATCCCGCAGGCAGGGGAGACAGATCCTAACCAGAGAAGCACGGGGCACATCAACGCATCAGGGTCAGTGGTCAGTTGGTTCCTCTAACTCCCGTGATCCTAGTACCTGGGAGGCCGAGACAGGAGGATTGCAGGTAACTCAGAGAGACTGTTTCACAACAAAAAGTAGAAGTGCTGAGGATGTCACTTGGAAGTAGAACATCCCTGGGTTAAATCCCTTATACCATTACAAAAACAAAAACAAAAACAAAAACAAAAACGTGAAAAGATGATATTTGTAACAGCCAAGCCAATGGCGTCAAGGCAGAGGATGCTGGAGCCCAGATGTAGTTTTCTGGCCAGTGGAGAGAAGTTCAGGGCGCACACTGACCTCCCCCTCAGAAACACAGTCTGACGGTTTCAGTGATGACAGCCGGCAGGGAGGGAGGGACTCTGGAGAGCCACACGGGCCGGGGTCGCTACAGAGGAGCTTCCTGGGACTGTGTGCCTCGGTGTGGGTATTTAAAACAGCCCTCTTTCCCTGCTTCATCCTGACCATGGAATGTAGAGCTGGCACTGCCCACCCTCAGCCCTGCCCATCCATCTGCACCACGCTGACCCCTGCAGTTCTGGGTCCAAGACACTGGTGTTTGGAAGTCTCTGAGAAGTGGCTGTTGGCCTTTCAGCTCTTGTGACCCATGCTTTTGTCTTGGAAGCAATTCCTTTATTTCCAGAGCTCCAGTTTCCTGATGGGCTCAGCACAGGGAGAGGTGTCCCTTGCTTTTCCTGGACAGACGATGGCATCGTAGCACTTCCGAAAGACTCAGCACTGGCAGCACCAACTTTATGTGACTGAGCGAGAGGAGTGGGGAGAGCCGAGTCCTGGTAAAGCAGACGAAGGCCAGAATCTCTGCATTTCCTAAAAGGGAGAGATGAAAAAAACTCGCATTTATGCTAAAATGCGCTCCTGCCTCATTGAAATTCAGGCCTGAACTATCCACCCTCCACATGTCCAGAATCCCTTTCTCCAATTCTGGAAGCAGCGATCTCAGGAGAGAGTTTTCCATCTGTCTCCTCGTGATGCGAAGCTGTTGGTGCAGTGCATGATTTATTACATCTCCCATTTTACATTACGCCATGACTTTCTTCTTTGCTGGGTATTAAGAATTCAGTCAGCCTGGTATAAAAATAGGATTGGCATCCGCTTATGCCAACTGATTTGAACAGCGTGTCTGGGGGGGAGGCTTATCATTATTCTCAAACTACATCGATTCTGGCCATTCACAATAACAGTTCTTCTGGTCAGGTGCGTGTGTGACATGAGCAGCCAGAGGCAGCGTGAGACACGGGTCTTCAGGGTCCTACATGTGTGTGCGGGGCTGGGCTCTTTGCTCCCAGTGGCAGGGAGATGTCATGGGACGTGCACACATGTGGATACAAAAAACCTCGTGTTTCCAGCAAGCCCACGATCGACAGTTCATGACATGCGACTTAAAAAGCAAACAAATGAACAGGCGAAACAAATGGCATTCCAGCTGGCTCCTGGTCCTCCGGGCAGATGGGCCAGGGCACTGGCTGGTCCTCAGGGCGAAGCTGCCCAGGCCCGCCGGTGAAGGGGCTTGGGGTCCGGTCTCATCCCTCTTTTTCCATCAGGGCTGGGCTCCTGCTTCTCAGGCCTCCTGCCTGCAAATGTCCTGCAGGAGATGCTGAAGGGTGAGTTTGGAGCCCCTCTGTGACCAGGAGGGCAGAGGCCACAGCACAGCCACAGGAGTGACGGGTGGGATGCCAGAGCCCTTGGTGCGGCCGTCTCTCCCAGTGGATTTTATCATCTGCCCCTCCAGCAGGGCACAGGGTGATCCCTGGCCACCGTGTCCTGCTCAGAGGCCCCGGCGGTGAAGCTGCACTGAATCAGACCATTTCCCACCCACCCAGCATCTTGCTTATAAAAATATCTGATCAGACACAGAAAGGAAAAGATTGGTATCTTTTACACCAAAATTAAAGTATCACTTATCTCAATGAAATATGATCTAGATTATCCCACAAGAATCATTGCTTGCCACAGTGACTACACGTGCGTTACCACACCAGCTCCACAGGCATTCTTTGGATGTGCTTGTTCAGAATAAACAGACTTATCTTTCCTGTCCTACCATGCTGTCTCTAATTTAATGGAGATGTTATTAAGATAAAATCTCTATGCAATTCCGTATTGTACCATATTAGCAACACAATTAGTAATGCTTTATCAGTTCTGGAGAATGATGATGGTCGCTTTTAGGCTAAATTACCTTTATCATGGTAGCACATGAAGGAGATACAAATATTTACCCAAGTGTATATTAATTCTTATTTAATTTTAATGTTGTTTTTATCAGCTAAATTAACCAATGAGTTTTATTAAAGGAAACTTGTTATAGAAGAGAGCTTCCAATACTGCATTCCATCTGCTATTATTTATATAATTTTGATGATTTTCTTTTCTCTTTCATTTCATTTTTAATTAAGAGGAACACATGGAAAATTGAACATTTGGGCCTAATTTTAGCAGAATTTGGAAATAATTGGAACGGTGTTCTTGTTAGTACATAGTCAGCGCGAGACTGCAGGGCCCACAATGTGCTTCTAACCCTCCTCCATGTGGCTTTCTGCAACAGTGCTCTTGACCAGGTATGGTGGAGGTGTGGCCCAACCCTTCAAAGGTAGGAGGAAGCACACACACACACACAAATGCCTTACCTTGTGACTTACACTGAGGGAAGCCAAGCAATTCCCGTTTTAGGTTTTTATTTTTTGTTTTTGGTACTAGAAATTGAACCCAGGGGTACTCCACCCCTGAGCTAAACCCCCAGCCCTATTTGACTTTTTATTTTGAAGCAGGGTCTCACTAGGTTGCAGGCAGTCTCACTAAGTGGCTGAGGCTGGCCTCAAACCTGTGATCCTATTTCAAACTTCCAAGTACTGGGATTATGGAATTACTTGTTTATAGTTTTTAAAATGCTGCCTGCTCTGCTGAGAGTGGTGGTGCATGCCTGTAATCTCAGTACTTGGGAGCTGAAACAAGAGGATTGCAGATTTGAGACCAACTTCAGCAATTTATTGAGACTCTCAGCAACTTAGTAAGATCTTGTTTCAAAAGAAAAAATTTAAAGGGCTGCAAGTGTAGCTTGAATGTAGACTGCCCCTAGGTTCAATCTCCAGTGCCAAAAAAATCAGCTTTCTGTATGAAGGGGTGGAATGTCGTGACGGGAAACATCTTTAGATGCAGGATGAGGGCAGCATTCCCAGGGATGCATAGCCCTCCTTTCCCTCTGTTCCAGAATCACCAGGAACTTGAGGGTTCTAGTTGTGGGGTGTATATACAGATGGGAATGGGACTGAAACAAAGAAAAACTCTTGCATTGGGGAGCTCTTGGACATTATTGGACTAGGACCTTTTAGATCTAATTCCTTCCTTCCTTCCTTCCTTCCTTCCTTCCTTCCTTCCTTCCTTCCTTCCAGATTGAACCCAGAATATACCTCTGAGCTATATTCCCAGACCTTTTTATTTTTTACTTTGTAACAGGGTCTTACTAAATTGCTGAGGCTGGCTTTAAACCTGCAATCCTCCTGTCTCAGTCTCCCATGTACTGGGATTGCAGCCCAGTATGCCTGGCTTGGATCTGAACTTTCTTGACTATGGTTAGCCCAAATAAAGTATCATGTGTAGTAACAGTGTCCCTGAAAACTAGTACACAGTAGAAGTAGCAGTTTGCAATCAAAGGGATGTGCTTACATCTTTTGGGGCATTAGAATCTGAATTATGCTAAGTTTTATACTTGATCTTTGGAAACCTTTAGCAGACAGAACTTGTGTCCACCTTTCCATAGGTGTAGGAAAGAAATCAGAGCAACTGGAGAGATGCCCCAGGCAGTCAGAGAGCAGAGGGCCTTGAGGTCCTCAGCGGGGCTGGAGTCCCGCACCACGCAACTGTGCCCCAGGCCTCCGGCACGGGGCAGTGGACTGGCTTCCTCGGACGCTTCTTCATGCTGACCCCGTGGGAACTGCGCAGAGCAGAGTCGCCATGGGAAGAGCCAGGAAGCCTCCCCTTGCCTCAGCAGGCCAGATCTAATACCAAAGGTCTCACCTTCTGTAAGACAGTGTGAAGGGAGAGTGCGGTGGCGGCGGCAGGGGCTGGGGGGCGGCGTGCATGGAGTGTGGTCAGCACTGAGCAGAGCGGCTCCCGCTTTCTCCCACACTTCATGCTGTACGGTGAACCAGGCTGATTAGGCCACACAGGCCTTATTTGACCCGTGTCCTCCGGCAAGTCATGTGATCTCTCTAGGCCTCAGGACTTGTCTGTAAAGTAGAGCCAACACCTGCTGAACCTATAAAGTGTAACCAATGCCCTCCTACTGCTCAGGAACTTTTGTAGAGAGTCAATATAAATTATTTCAAGTACAGTAATCCCTTCTTAACCATATGGGACATGATCCAAGACTCCCAGGGATGCTGAGACTGGCTGGCACCAAGCTCTGAATGTACCAGTCCTTCCTGTGTGTAAAATAAGGGTTACTTGAACATGGACATCAGCTGATCTGATGCCTCAGGTGGCTACCATGTGATTGGTGTATGAGTAGCGCCCACAGCAAGATACACTGAACAGAAGGACAAAGGGAGACAAAGCGGGAAGGAGCAAGATCTCACCCCACAGTTCAGAACAACATGCGATGGAAAACTTCTGAATCTTTTATTCCTGGAATTTTCTATTTAAAATTTCAGAGTGCAGGTAACTGCAGGTTACTGAAACCACAGAGAGAGAAACCACGGATAAGGAGGGACAACTGTAGCTGAAAACACAACAGTGCAAACTATCGTTATCATTACTTGTCATTGAAATCTAAGTTATTTTTTTCTTCTAAGCCTAAAAGATCTGAACATATTACTCAAAATAGATCAGAAGATGTCTGTGGTTGAAAGGAAATCATTTCTAGTTCCAGAAATATAAAAAAGAACATTTCTGAAAATCCAGCTCTGTGGAGGCTCAGGGTATTTATGATTTTATAAACCTGAAAACAGGCAAGAGAGCTGGGCATGATGGCACACACCTGGAATCCCAGTACTAGGGACACGGAGGCAGGAGGATTGCAGGTTTGAGTCTACCCTTGGCCACTTAGCAAGACCCTCAACAACTTAGTGAGACCCTATTTCAAAAATGTATATATTGCTGGGCATGGTGTTTCATGCCGGTAATCCCAATACTTGGTAGACTGAGACAGGAGGATGGAGGGTTTGAGGCCAGCCTCTGCAACTTAGTGAGACCCAGAGCAACTTGATGAGACTCTGCTTCAAAAAATAAACAAAAGGGCTTGGGGTATAGCTTGGAGGCAGGATGCCTCTGGGTTCAATCCCTAATACCAAATAGAAGGAGGAGGAGGAGGAGGACAGGAAGGAAGGAAGGAAGGAAGGAAGGAAGGAAGGAAGGAAGGAAAGAAGGAAGGAGAAAGCAGGTAATGGGGTAGCTTGGAGGCAGGATGCCTCTAGGTTCAACCCCCAATACCAAATAGGAGGAGGGGGAGAAGGAGGAGGAGGAAGAAAAGGAGGAGGAGGAGGAGGAGGAGGAGGAGGAGGAGGAGGACAGGAAGGAAGGAAGGGAGGGAGGGAAGAAAGAAGGAAGGAAGGAAGGAAGGGAGGAAGGAAGGAGAAAGCAGGTAATGGGGTAGCTTGGAGGCAGGATGCCTCTAGGTTCAACCCCCAATACCAAATAGGAGGAGGGGGAGAAGGAGGAGGAGGAAGAAAAGGAGGAGGAGGAGGAGGAGGAGGAGGAGGAGGAGGAGGACAGGAAGGAAGGAAGGGAGGGAGGGAAGAAAGAAGGAAGGAAGGAAGGAAGGGAGGAAGGAAGGAGAAAGCAGGTAATGGGGTAGCTTGGAGGCAGGATGCCTCTGGGTTCAACCCCCAATACCAAATAGGAGGAGGGGGAGAAGGAGGAGGAGGAGGAAAAGGAGGAGGAGGAGGAGGAGGAGGAGGAGGAGGAGGAGGAGGAGGAGGAGGAGGAGGAGGAGGACAGGAAGGAAGGAAGGGAGGGAGGGAAGAAAGAAGGAAGGAAGGAAGGAAGGGAGGAAGGAAGGAAGGAGAAAGCAGGTAATGGGGTAGCTTGGAGGCAGGATGCCTCTGGGTTCAATCCCCAATACCAAATAGGAGGAGGAGGAGGAGGAGGAGGAGGAGGAGGAGGAAGAGGAGGAGGAGGAGGAGGAGGACAGGAAGGAAGGAAGGAAGGAGAAAGCAATCACGGGGTATTTTATAGAAATGGAAACAAATCATTTGAATCTAGTGCTTACATGCCAGTGTTCAAGCAACTCCTTGCTGTGGCCAAAGTGCCACCTCCACTGAACAGTGACAGACACTGAACGCTGGGTAATAATGGATGGTCTTGCAGAGTTTATGGCGGTCCTAAATGTGAGCATAACCTGTCCAGAGCCTCTCTGTCCTTTTCTTTTCTTTTTTTTTTTTTTTTTGGCGGGTCTGAGGATGGAACCCAGGGGCATTCCACCTCCAAGCTACAGCCCCTGCCCTATTTTTTATTCTTTATTTTGCAACCAGGTCTCACTAATTTGCGCAGGGCCTCACTAGGTAGCTGAGGCTGTCCGTGAACCGTGATCCTTTGGTCTCAGCCTCCCAAATGCTGGGATTAGAAGCGTGCGCAACCACGCCCAGCCTCTGTCCTTTTCTTAAACCAGCATTTCATAGCTACAGAAGGCTCATTAAATTCACAAGCTAGTAATTTCTATGTAATCTTTATAAAGACTGTGTTTGGGGAGATCACCACGCTGAGATGGTGTGTGAGCGTCAACATCGTCAGCTGTATAAAATGGCGTATCAGTAGTAAACACATTAATTTGTCCTCCAGGGGAAAAGGTGAGAACCACCAGAGCGAGCTTGAAGATGAATCCTCCATTTATTTTCATCTTATAATCAGGCCCTTGCCAATACACAAATATTTCATTTTCTGTCTCCACAGAATATGTGTCTTTTCTATCACCCGTTTTTAGGAAGTAGAGATGTTTTAAAATTACAATTTAAATAGAAACAAGTCTCCACGTAACTAGATAATGTAATCAGACCATGTATAATCAACAGATAATAATGTTTTATTACTTGAATGGAAGTTATTGTAAGTGAAGACAAAATTGACAGAAATAAGTTACAGGAAGTGATGGTAAAGCTGGCTGGAGTGCTGAAAACCTTTCCTCTTCTGCTTGGGTTCCCCTCATCTCTAATCCATCCAAATTCTTCCCGAATGAGAGGACCTGGAGGGCTGTTTGGGCACTTAGGCCAATGAGACAAGCAGCTGCCTCTCTGACTGGTGGTCAGAGCAGGTGGACCAGCCCCAGCCGTGGGCAGAGGTGTGGTGAGCACTGGGAAAGGCTCTTCCTGTCAGCAGCAGCTTGCCATGCTTTTGCCTGGGGCTGCATTTCTTTGTGCTCTGATCTGTGGTTTGGCTTTTGACTTGTGACTCCCAGACTTTGTATCAGAGAAGGAATGAAAAATGAAGGAATTATTTTGCTGCAGAGGGAAGACAAATGTGATGATGTGCGTCAGGTAAACGTGGGAGATTCTTGGAGCCACAAGTTCTTTTTCTCCTCAGGTCCTGGAATAAGTCTCAAGTGAAGAATGGCTGTGCACACGCTGGGCTGGCGCTGGTCTTATACAGGAGGCTTCTTTGACGCTCTCCTTGACCCATGGACCAGAGTCAAGGGGAGGGGCTCTGCGTAGGCTCCAAGTAGGCGGGAATGGCTGGCTGGCTGCGAAGGAAGGCACGGATGGCATCCCAGGCCAGTGGGGCAGCAGCAAGGTAGAGGTGCGCAGGGGGCGCTGGAGAGGGCTGGGCCAGCCTTTAGCCCACAGTCCTGGGGCGTGGTGTGCTCTAGTGAGAAGGGCATGCTCCTAATCACTGTCACAGCAGACCCGGCTGAGCAGGGTAGGCGGCTCACTTCCACTTTCTCCTCAGCACCTGGCACAGAGCTCAGCAGATCCTTGTTGACTGGAGACGCGTCTGCCGAGTACCACCGTCCAGACTTGTAAAGAGGAAATGTGGGAGCTGCCTGTCCCTTATGCCAAGACCTTTTCGATCCAGCCCTCGCGCCTTCCAGCGCCTGTCTTGCTGGTTCCTTCTGCCTTTCAAGAATCCAGAGTTTGTAAGTGTCGGGTCATCTTGATTCCTGCTCCACTGCCCCCCGTTTTCATCAGTTGGCCACCCTTGTCCTTTTTGGTTGCAATGTCCTTTTTATTCCCTTCACTCCGGTCCTGGGAAGCCACTGTGGCCTCCTTACCAGCCTCCCTGCCTCCACTGTGCATCCTCATACCAGCAGCTGCCACCTGTTGGCTCTGGAGTTTGCAGAAGCCCCTCACTGTCCCTGGAAGAAGCACTGGTGCCCACCACAGTCATGAGAAACCTACATCATGGAGGCCAAAGTCACTTTCTCAGCTCTGCCTTCTCTGGGTACATGCATTCTGTTGGGTCTTCTTTGATTTGGATGTGATTGCTTAAATGTAAGTTTTACTATTATGCAGCCATGCTGAGGCCAACAGACCAGGGGCTAAAGCTGTAGTTTATGACACATCCCAAGAGGAAGGCACACTCCATGCAGGAACACACAGTAACACACCAGCATCCTTCAGGATGTAGAGAGAGTGATAGGAAACAGGAGCCAGGGATTTTACTTGGGTTTCTGCAGGAAGGAATGGGTGTGGCAGAACAAACAGGTTAATGTTGGTTAGTTGGAATATTTTTAGTGGGCTCTGCAGTGTAGGGACTAGTTCCAGTTGTTTGGTACCCGGCCCTGGGTTGAAGGGATAGGTGGACAGTGGCCCAGAGTCTAAGCTTGGTCCAGGAACCAATTGGCCTATGGGCTCTAAGTTGGCTGGTTTGCATATGAAAGGTGAATTCACAGCTGCAGGAAAGTCATTCTCCATCTCTAGGAATTATCTCCCTGGGAGGGAGAGCTCCTTAGGGGTCAGCGAGGCCCCAGGATGTCAAAGCATCAGGAAATACAGAAAATGAAAAGCCTGATTAATAAAGACCTTAGAGCCCCTCAAATCATGAAAATATTCAATACTGCTTAAGCCTGTCATGCTCATGTTGCTGGGGTTCCCCACTGCTCAGACCCACTCTAATGCAGACTCCCCCGCCACTCCCACCTCTGGTTCCAGACTACCCCTTCACTTTCTAGAACATGCTCAACAGTGCTGGGAAGTTAGAGTTGGGCTTTTCGTGTTTCCTCTGTGGGGAACTGCTCATCCTGAGCTTCGAAGTGCCCCAGGTGGGGTCTGGGTACGGACAGCCGGCAGGGTCCCTGTGTACCACCTGCTGCAGCCCATTTCCTTTGTGACCAGCTGTTGAGAATCAAGCCAGTTAACTGTTCCACCAGGTAGCTGCCATTGCCGATTCATAATGCTTAAATTGTAATCTCAAACTATTTTGTTAATTTTAACAGGCGTTGCCTGTGGCTCTGGGTGCCAGTCCTGGGAGCAGCTCTGCTCAGCCTCCTGATTATTTAAAGACCTGGCCAAGCCCCCAAGGGCCTTCTTTCCATCTCATAAACTTTCATTCCAGCTTTAGCATGACATGAATTCCACCTGATATTCACTCTGTTTTATTCACACATTCTCATTAACCAGTTTTATCAAAATGGAGGCTAACCCAACTGGTCATTAAACACGAAAGCTGCTTACCTTGAGTATTTGAGGAAGACTCTCTTGAAAATTCTTTTATTTCTTTTTTTCAGAAAATATATGCAGATAATGAACAAAAAGATGAGAGTGGAACATTGTCATTTCTTATGTGCTTTAAAAGTGTTCTTTAAAGAAACATGCTATTTACCTTCTTAATCTACTAATAAGTATTTATTTATGTATTTCTTTATTTATTTGGTGGTACTGGGGTTCCTGGAAGCCCTTCTGCCTCCGGGCTACACTCCCAGACCTATTTTTATACTTTTTTAAAATTTGGCAACAGGCTCTCTTAAGCCAGCGCAGCTGGCTTCGAACCTACGCAATCCTCCTGTCTCTGCCTCCCAAGTGCGGGGATTACAAACATGCACCACCACACCCGGCATTTTATTGTATTTTGATATAGTTGTACATACAGTTTTTAGAATCACAAATGTACTTTTACATCTATTTTATTTAAATATCAGAAATAGTCTGTATTACATGTACATTCACATTATATATATGCATATAGATAGTTTTGCAAGTGCTAGATATGTGCACATATGCTGTATACAAATATCAGATATGTTTGCCTGTATACATTACACCTCTGACATTGTATACATACACACATATATTGGACAAATATAATGTATATGTATATATAATATAATCTGACACTTACATGCATGTATAATAACATAATTTGACACTTATGTACATGTGTAGATTATACATATGTATCATACATATAATATAATCTGACACTTTTTTTGGTGGTACTGGGGTTCCTGGAAACCCTTCTACCACCAAATTTTTATATTTTTATATTTTTATTTGGAAACAGGGTCTCTTAAGCCAGTAAGGCTGGCTTCGAACCTGTGCAATCCTTCTGTCTCCGCCTCCCAAGCGCAGGGATTACAAGCGTGCGCCACCACGCCTGGCATAATCTGACACTTAATGTGCATGTATATATATAATTGACGCTTATGTGCATGTATATATAATATAATCTGACACTTGTATACATGGATATATAATATAATCTGACACTTGTATACATGGATATATAATATACTCTGACACTTGTGTACATGGATATGTAGTATAATCTGACATTTGTGTACATGGATATATGCACATATGTATTGTATATATATAATCTGACACTTTTGTACATGTGTATATACACATGTATATATAATCTAATCTGACACTTCTGTGCATGGACATGTACTCTAATCTGACACTGGTGTACATGGATATATAATACAACCTGACGCTTGCATACATGGATATATAAGTTAATCTAACAGTATGTACATGTGTATACACATATGTATTATACATATAATTTAATCTGACACTTGTGTACATGGATATATAATCTAATTTGACACTTGTGTACATAGATATATACACATATGTATTGTCTCAGTCAACATCCTCATTGCTATAATCCAAAATGACTGACCACACTATTTTGAGGAAGGGAGATTTATTTACACACAGGTTTTTGGAGATTCTGAGTTCAGTCCATGTGAGGCCAGGTCAGCAGCTCAGAACATGGTGGCAGGAAGTGGAAAGAGAGAAAAAGTGGGCAAAGCTCTGCTCTCACATCGTCAGGCAGGTATAGAGAGAGCAAGCGGGGGGGGGGGGAGCCATAGAGCCATATATAATCCCCAAGCCACATCTCTGGGACCCCCTCCTTAGCCATAAAGCCTCTCTTCCAGCATTGCTACCTTGTTTCTTTGAGGGATGGGGGAAACTCTAAATTCCAACCATTATATGCATACATTTATATGTATATATACAGTGCTGGGTATTGAACCCAAGGACAGCCTGCCTCCAAGCTACACCCCCAGCCCTACTTTAGTTTTTATTAAGGAAAAGGTCTCACTAAGTTGCCACCAAGGTTCTCTCTTAGTTGCTGAGGCTGGCTTTGAATCTGTGACCCTCCTGCCTCAGATTCCCAAGTACTGGGATTACAGGTATGCATTACTACACCTATCTAAAACATATTTTTATGATTCAACTTTCTTCTCCAAAATATCTTATGTACCTGAAGGTTGGTAAAGAATTTTCAAAGTATAACTTTAAAACCTGGCATTCTTTATGATGGTGTCTTAGCCCCTAGTGATTGCAGATCTGTGCACAGGTGATATAGAAGAGAAGGTGCATCCCGATCTGAGCAGGTAACTGCACGGGAGCACTGATCCCACAATTACAATCTGTATAAGATGTGTAGGAGCAGCTAATGTCTGGTTGGTTTGTTACTGAAGATGTCAGTGCGAGCAGAGCTTGTCTGTGTTGTAGACAACACTAAGACAATGCTAAGCTTGCATGCAGTGGCACATATTTACAGATTGTCCTTGCTCAATCCCTAGAATATGGCTCTGTGGGAGCTACTGTGAGGATATCCACTTGATAGATGAGAAGGCTGAGCCGAAGCTTAGGGCCTGAGCACCTTGCCCAGGTGGTCCAGCTGCAGAGCAAGGTCCCCTACTGCCCAGGACCCCTGGGCTGCGTCCCTCATCACGCCGGAGTACAGGAATGGCAGGGCTTTGGCTGTCTCTTTGGAGACTGCACACTCCCAGGGACGGCTTGAGGTGCCTCCCTTTTATTAGTCCCCCAGGCTCCCTAGTTACAGAAGACAGCCCAACAGTCGTAACACATGTTCCCATTCCGTGGCGGGCTCAGCAGAACAAGACCCTGGCTTAGGGGACAGGCTCCCACCCGGGAGGCCACAGGGGAATCAGGACGCCTGGTGTGACTCGGCTTCTGCTCTTTGCTGTGTGACGTTAGGCAAGTCACCTAACCTCTGGAGTCTCAGTGTTCTCATCTGTGGAGAGAGAAAAGAAATCTGCTTCCTGGGGTAGTTGTAAAAACAAGTGAGAAATTTATTGTGAATGTGTTTTGTAAACTGCAGTTAATAAAATGTAAGCAATTAAGCACATTCCAGTCAAATTGCAGCACACTTAAGGCCTAGACCCAGGTACCTTCTCCTCCAGCTACCTGCTCCCAGGCATCCTGCCACTGAGACCCAGCCTCGGAGCCCATACTGCACAGGTTCCTTGGGAACACTCAGAAGCAGAAGGTGAATACATTTGGTAATATCTACGGAGCTTGGAAGTGATTCTTCCAGCCCTGTTCTGAGGGGTAGGAAACACAATCTCTAACATTAGCTGCTGCTCTCTTCGCACCTCTGATGAGCTCGCAATTCTTATGACCATCTGAAGTGAATACTGTATTTTCCCCTAAGCACAGAGGCTGGAGGAGGGGAGAGGTTCCCTCAAAGTCGTGGAGGGAGAAATGCCAAGGCAGGTAGCTGTCCAGTGCAGATGCTCCTGTGATCCTCCTGCCTCCCCAAATACTGAGATTATAGGCATGTGCCAGCACACCCAGCATAGGTGCCCGGCTTTTAAAGAGCCACTCTCTCTAAAACAGTGTTACACTGGAGACCAAGATTCCAACACAAGAACCTGGGGGACAAATCACATCAAACCCATAGCAACCATCCAAGGAGACCTTGTGAGGGTTAAAGGCTGACGTTGAGGGCTGGAAAGTGTACAACATAAGACCACCCCGCACTCTCCCCTCAGTGCTGCTCACACTGCCTGCAAGTCCTCACAGTGGATCCTGTGGCTTGTGTGTAAGTGGATTCTGGCCCCTCCTTGGAGCAGGGGACAGGGGAGCCTGAGGGGAGTGGGGTCAGGTGGAGAGTAAATCTGGCCTAGCAGGAGCCTGTTGGATTCCCCCTGGGCAGGGAGGTGGGCTTCTGGGTGAAGCCAAGTATATTCAGCTCCAAGGACAGAGGGGTCCCAGCCGACCCCTGGCTTATTGGAACAATTTGTGAATCTAAAAGGCAGCTTTTCATGCCTGGCACAGAAATTTCTAGCAAACAAAATGACTTCCTCAGAGCTGTGTGCACTGTACCCTGGATTGCAGAAGCCACCGCATTTCAGACAGCCTGTGTCAATTGCCCGTGAAGCAAAGGCTGCTTTCCTATTGGCTCTGTGATCATCTCCCAGGCAGACCCCATCTCCCTTGCTTCTGCCTTGGGCTGATAATGGTGCAGAGCAGGCAAAGGAGGGAGTAGGGGGAGGAGCAGGAGCAAGGGGTCCTGACTGGCTGTGGCCTCCCTGCAGCGGGCGCAGTCTCCAGCTTACTGCCCCATGCTGCTGCCCCTACTTTATCCTCCCTCCCTGAACCAGAGCCACACTGTAAAATTCTTCCTTCTGCTGAATTTCTGGTATCTTTGTAGTTGCTTTACTGAAGCCACTTCAGAGAACATCTCCATTCTCGAACGCATAGTATACCCATGTATTTCTGAGATAAGATGGTATTTTATTGAGGATTCCCTTGTGTTGTGATTATTTAACCAGCTATCTTCCTTGCTGGGAAGGAAATATAATTATTGACAGGGGGAAAAAAGATGCATTTCCTGATACACATTTGGCAAAGTAAATCCAGCCTCTTACATGAAAAGAATGTCATGAATTTTCCTCTATTTTTAGTTACACATAAATCCCTTTAATAGGTTTGAGCTCAGAACTTCATGTTTATCTTGGTCTGAAGTTAAATCAGCAGGATAAATGGAAAGTACAACCAATTTTTCCAGTTCTGTATATCAAGGCTCCCAAGTGGGACGAGAGGTTTGCAGGACGCTGGCCCCCAAGTATGCCCAGGGATGGGAAAGGAAAGAGTCCTCCCAGCTTTCTTGGGACCAGGCCAGATGGGAACAAAATACCCACTGAGGGCCTGGGAACACCAGTCTGGACATCTAATCAAGATATATGGGAGGACATGATCTTGAACTTGGTCTTTATGGAATTTAAACAAGCACCCAAGTGGAACTGAGTACGTGTGCCTATTTTGGAATGAAAGATGAAGAAAAGCCAGGCATGGTGGCGCACGCTTGTAATCCCCGCGTTTGGGAGGCGGAGACAGGAGGATTGCACTGGTTCGAAGCCAGCCTCGCTGGTTTAGGAGACCCTGTTTCGAGAATAACTGTCAGACTCTAAGCCCCCCTATTTGAGAATTTAACTCTTTTAAAGCCTTAACACAGACTCTCCATAACCAGTGGATATGTAAGGGTCACATAGAACAGGCGAGGTGGGCTGTATCCCTCAGCTTGTCCATCATGGTGACCAGATACCTCACAATTACAAGCTAGAGGGGGAAAGGTTAATTTGGCTCATGGATTGGAGGTTCAGTCTATAGCCGACCAACTCCAAGGTAGAACAGTGGTGGCAGAGCCCTCTGTCAGAGAGAGTGGGAGGGCACCTATGGTTCACAAGGCCACACCCCAGCAACCCAGCTGCTCCAGCCGAGTTCTACCTCTGAACCTTCCTGCACTGAGGACTTTGCTTTCAGCTCATGGACTTTTTCTAAATCCAAACCATAGCATGGGCCCAGCAGTCCCAGAGGGATGAGCATGTGGATGACGCTGAAAGAGGGAGACTAAGGTCACAGCCATAGCACGTCACCAGCCCCTGGGAGACGGAGGCAATGCAGGCTGAAAGGCAGACAGGAAAGGGTTAGGGTTCGTGATTCCAGAGACCCCGAGGGACAACATATGAATAACCTCCAAACCTTCTCAGGGAGCTGGAAGGACACCTGCGTTGGGGAAAGGCCAACCAGCCAGCAGACACATCTGCCCTTGGCCGTCACTCTGTGCTGTCCTTGGGGAGTGTGAACTCTTATATCAGGGCAATTAACTCGGATAAAAAAAAAAAAAAAAACAGTTCAGCTCTGGCTGCCCGTGGTCCAGAGGTCTCTCCAGTCTGACATGCACCCTCTTTGAGGAATCGGCACCGAGCAGCATGTGGGGGTATAGTGCCATTCTCTTCCCTTCTGGCTGTTTGCCAGGCACGCAGGAGCATACCCTGCAGTCCTCCTGTCTCGGCCTCCTGGGTACTGGGAGTACAGGCGTGCACCACCATGCCCTGCGTAAGTTTCCAGACCTTCCTGGCTGGGGCTCATGGGAAGAAGGGGTTACAAAGGCTGGGGCTATTTGCCAGCTGTGCAGGGCGAATCTCTGCACTCACTGAAGCCAGGGCCTGCGGGTGGGCACTGGAGGAGGTCACTGGTGAGCTCAGGGCGCCCAGGTGCGAGACGCTGGAAGCTCTGCTTATTCACCATGGATAAGGGAAGAGCTACTTTATTTGCTAATGAGATAGTGGGGAGCGAGTGCCTGCCACTCTGCTGACGAAGAGCCACATAGGAGCAAAGACCTTCTGCTCTGTTTCCCTGTGGATATAGTATCCCGGCTGCCATCTGGGGATCAAAAATAAAACAAAAACCAACCTCAGAGGTCAAATCAAACTCTGATTGAGATGCTGGGTAAAAACTAGACAGCCGTGTCCACGGGACGTACTGGGTCATGAGACTTCCAGTTAGGTGAGATAGTACATTTTCTTACTGGTGAATTGCATTGTTATAATAATAACCACAGGAGTCACCCCTGGCTAGGGAATTCAAATTTTATCCTGAGGGCATCAGAAACTCTTTGAAGAGGATTTTTTCTTTTTGTGGTACTGGGAGTTGAACCCAGGGGCATTCCAGCTACACCCCCAGCCCTTTTTGATTTTTGTTTGGAAACAGTCTCACTGGATTACTGCAAGTCCCACTACATTGCTGCAGCCTTGAACCTGTGACCCTCCTGTCTCAGTCTTCTGGGCACTAGGGTTACAGGTATGCATCATCACACCCGGCTCACTGAAGGGTTTTTAAGGTAAGAGTGTGCTGATCCAATCTAACTCTTAGAAAGATTGCTCTGGCTGCAGCCAAGGTAGGTCCAAACTGAAGTTTGGAAGAGCATGTATGTTTTATCCTGCCCCAGGAGCTCCAAGTCCAGTGAGGAAGCATCTCTTCCTAATCTGTCACATGCTCTTCTGTGGCTCGCAGATTCCAGGTCAGCCTCATCAACTTAGCAAAATAAAACCAAATGAGTTTCAAAATAGAAAAAAAATCACTAAAAAGGGCTGGGGGTGTAGCTATGAGGTAGAGTGCCCTTGGGTATAAAACAGAATCAAGAAGGCACGAGCAGAGCATCACCTCCCCAATCGGGCCCCATGTCAGGGCGAGGCTCTGGAGCCTGCTCAGATGGAGCCCCATGACGCCAAGCCTACCTGGAGTCAAGAGACGAAGGCTTCGAGGGCTGCGGCGAGGTTGGGGCAGGCAATGGAGAAAGGTGCACGGAGGCAAGTTTCTTGGGTGCTAACTACATTTTGGTTATTGAATTATAAAATTACACTTTTTTGTAATTTATGTTTTTATGCACTTTCACCTGTATTACATTTCCAATTATAAAAATATAAAGGAGTGTTAAAGATGAACTCATGGTGGGGTCTAATGTATTTTCAGAATGATCCTCTCCTGAGATCTCTTTGTTTTCATGATCCTTCGGAACATCTCCATCCTCTCATTCATTCCTTTCTAACACTCAAGGGCAATTTGAATGCTTAAGTCTCAGGTTGATACTTCTTTATGGTGTTAAAGTACAATAAGTAAACCCAAAACAGAGTTCAGGAATAAATTAATGGCTTAACCTCCCCTCCAAAGCATTGGTAGATGGAGGAAAAATTGTATCACACATCACAAAGCAACTAGATCTCCATAGCCAAAATAGCACCTATTCTGCTGCCTCGTGCTAAAAAGATTCCCAGCATTTGTGTCTTCTTCAAAGGGCCAGGTGACCTTCCTCTCCAAGAGCAACGGGATCAGGACCTTCTGTCAACGGAAGCACTCCCTCCATGTGTTCTATCGTCCTGCTCTTGTGGCCCCAGGATGGAACGTGTCCTTCTCCTTCTACGAGGTGGCCTGCATTCTCCTGCCGACTATCCCGAAGGTCAGTTGACCCCTTCTCCATGAACAATTGATCTGATGCAAGTAAAAATGGTCACCAGTAGCTAAAAACAAAGTAAGTCTGTAGTTTCCTAGAGCTCTCAGTTGGGTTTCAGCCATCTAAATAAGACTTTCTTGGTCCATTAAGCAAACCTTAGAAAGGAAACCTCCCTTCCTGTGTCACACTGGAGTGTCTGCCAGGCCAGGCAATGCCAGCACTCCTTTCCATCTCTTTTTTTAATTGTAAATTAATGGTGAGCTCTTAGCAATTGTTCTCTGGGTCATGCCAGGGCCTGGCACAACACTGTTGGCCTTTCAGGGCTGAGCCACCCTCCAACTCTCCCCCGCCTCCCACAAAGAAGATAAATGAGCCTCACTGAACTTCTTGGATCCACACCACCCGATTTCTGGGATAGAGCACAGAATTAATGGGCACATCTTTATTTCTCCAAATATGTATTCTTGTGTAATAATCTCCCTCTCTTTTCTGAGCATCTCTTCCAGCCAAATGATGACAAACGTGATACAAACACCACGTGTTGATGAGATGCTCTTTTATTAGTTCTTGAGAGAGCTTCATCCCCTCCAGGTCCTCTGTGCAGGGGGAACCTGCCAACGGTCAGAGAGAAGCAGCTAGATGAGTGCAGCGAGTAGCAGGTTTGGGAGACGCGATGGTGCTCATAATGGCAAGATAATTATGAGCAGGGACCTGCAGGCAGACTTAAGTTTACTCCCAGGAAAAATTGTTCGATTATGGTTTTATGTTAGGTTAAGATTGGGGCTTCAAAGGATTTAATTGTGCCTCTTTTGAAGTAGTATCACTTATCTCTAGAGACAGGGAGGAAATACTACTTAGTTTCATGTTTATATATTTTTTCCTGAGGAGCTATCTGGACTTCGGAGCTGATTTCTCATGGAGATGTGGAACAGAAATGTGCAGAATTCCACTTCAGTGACCACTGTTTGGGGAAATTTACTTGGCTACAGTGGCCAGAGTCTTGTTCTGGTACACAGCTTCTTTTTATGAAGATAGAATTTTACACCAGTGATTCCAAATCCTGGCATATTCATTTTCCAATTGCTTACTGTTCAGTTTTTAAGCAAGTATCGAATCCCCCCAAGCACACCCATTACAGGCTGTGCACTTCTCTGACTGAGGGACTTTGTTGGTGTCTCTTGAGATTAGCAGCCATTAGGGCTTATTTTTGCAGATCTACATGCCCCGGCAAAGACGCTGCTGACCATCAGTGGATGCAAATGGAACCTCAGACATGAGCCCCTCCAGCCCTTCTCACTTCACTCTGTTGTCCCGTCTGATAAAATGCAACGGGCCAGCAAGTGGGCCCTTTCTGCTGCCTGTGACGATTGAACTATTACCTAAAGTGAGACCATGCTTGGGCTGGTCAGCATAATCTCACGGGAGAGACTGGTGTTAACATGTGTCTCCTAAATCCCTCTTGTTTTAGCAGATGACAGGAAGCCAAGTGACCAAGCCCAAGGCAAATGGGCAAGTCCTCTAAGGACTTGGCAAGGTAGACATGAAATCCAAGCACTGGCAGTGCACCAGGCACCCAGCTCTGGAGAGACTGGGAAGGCTGCCCCACACACCCCATGATGGACGCGAGGTGATGCAGACTAACATTGGACCTTCTCCCTAGACAAGGTCCCCTGCCAGGCCTGCCCAGTGAGGCCACACACAGGCGAGTTCCTACATTATCAGAGGGCAGGATGGCAGCACGGAGATTCTCTTCACTCCACGGTGCCTGCATCACCCACCTACGGTGGGTTAAAGAGCCCACTTCCTTCCATTAAACAGCAAGACAGATGATCCGAGGAGGCCTGGAAAGACAGCCACTGCCTAATGGAAAACTGATGAGAGCCGCTGTACTCACACTGCAATATCAGTTGGTACCAGAAACCGAGTCTAAAAGTTGACCCCGTGATTGATTTATCTATCCCAAAACAAAGTAATCCCATAAGTGTCCATGCAGGTCATATTATTGTTATTCCTCTGTGATAGCATATCTTTTAGGATGACCAATCATTTTGGTTGGCCTGGGATATTCCCAGTGTTAGTGGTGAAATCTCAAGTCCTCTAAAAACCGTCAGTCCTGGAAAAATCAGGAGAGCTTGCCATCTTGCTTTTAGCTAATATAAAGATATTTGGTTTAATGTACTCTAAGATAAACAGTTGTTTTCAGATTTGGGTAGCAAAAATCTATCATGTTTTACTCACTACCTTCGGTTATCTACAGAAATAAAAGTAGTAAGAAAATCTCGTGTGACCTAGCTTAGCAGACAGGAGACACGCTACTTGGATGCCAACCCCTGCTTCTGCCACCATGTGAACTTTGGCAAGTTGGCACTAAATTCCTTTTCACCTCTGTTCCCTGCCCCGTAAGGTGAGGAACGACTAGCACACCTCAAAGGACTGTGATCATAATTAAAAGAGCTAATACAAGTAAGGAGCTTAGAACAGGCCCTGACCCGTGGTAAGTTATTAATATGTCATTATTATCATCATCATCATCATCATCTCTGTTCATAATCCCAAGTTACCCCATGTGGTGGTAAGGCAAAAACAAGCATAACTCCTAAGCACAAATTAACATATATATATATATTTTTTTTTTTTTTTTGAGGTACTGGGGGTGGAACCCAGGGGCTTTTCTACCTCCGGGCTATACTCCCAGACCTATTTTATATTTTATTTGGAAACAGGGTCTCACTAAGTTGCTGAGAGCCTCACTCAGTAGCTGAGGCTGGCTTCGAACCTGCGCGATCCTCCTGTCTCGGCCTCCTAAGGGCTGAGATTACAAGTGTGCGCCCCCACACCTGGCTACCTCAGTATGTCTTAAAGAATGTCTTTCCTTCTTTACAGCATTGGCCAGAAACTGGTCCCCATCCCTGGCCACACCTACTTCGCTCTGCTAGGACAGGGCATCAGCTGCTTTCCCAACAGCCCCTCTGCCAAAGTGTTCTTTCTAACCTATAGTTTAAGATGTTTAGCTTCTGCTGCCTTCTCTCTTTATCCCAGGGCTCTTAGAACTCCCCGAACACGCAATACATACCGGGAACATTGTGAGCTGTGGACTCCCAGAGAGCGTGGCAGAATGTTTCTACCATTTCCACATGGATTCAAAGGTAAGCGTTTTCCTATTGAGCCTGCAGAAAAGAAAAAGGAAATGAGGGTGACATTCACAGACGATATAAATGTGAGAACACGGTTCTCTTCACTACATGTTACAAGGATTTCAAATGCCCGAACTCTCAGGTATATTCTGGTGATTCAGTGTTGTCAACAAATAATCAGCGTTGCCTGTTCATTTTGAGGGCTTTATCCTTCCCGGATGCTTTTCGCCTCCGGTGTCACATACTGAGGAACTGCTGTGTGCGCACACGGTGCTGCGCTTCTTGCTTAAGACCGTCTCGCCTTGGAGTGTGAGTGTTTGGTTGGGGGTGGGGGCAGCTCAGATGTGAAGTATTTGGGACTAGCAGAAGTCAGGAAATTTCATCTCAAGTGCAAAGGACAGAGGCCGACTTGGATCACAAAGTGTTGTCAGAGATCAGGCATCATGGTCGACTAGGTACAAAGCTCTGGTCTTTGAGATTATTGGTCCTAAGCCAGCCAATCTAGGAAAGGCAGCAGGAGTCTGACTCCGGGGTCCTGAGACCTAGCTGCTGCACCTGAAGGAGATTTGGGATGCTGGAGCCATTTCGCCAGAGACAGGCACGGCAAGAGTACAGCATAGTGGCCCGGGCTTGGTCTCGGGCAGGACTCAGTGGTGGAGGGAAACAAGTAAGGAGAGGACCCAGAAAGATGTGAGGAACAGCTGCTGTGGTTGGGGATCTTCCTAGATCTGCAGGTCCTCGTCTTGACTGGGAGGAAAGCATAGAAGAGGAGCAAGGGCGTCTGTGGCTGCGGCTCCCACCACCTCTTCTCAGGCCCTGGCCATGCTAATGGTAGCCAGAAATTGTCAGTGGAGGAGGTTGGAAGCTGTTCATCTATGTCCATGCAGGGTCCTGGCAGCACACAGAGAGTACATGCCAACTGAGCGCTTGGATGATTTGATAGAGGAGCTATTTGCAAGAGGATGGGCAGGTGGGCATGTGGCACCTGCCTATAGTGCCAGCTACTCGGGAGGCTGAGGCAAGAAGATTGTGTGCGCCTGAGAGCTTGAGGCCAGCCTGGGCAGTATGGCGATGCATGTCACTGAACAAACAACGATAACAACAACTATCTGGGCAGAGTTTAGGGGAATCAACAACAGAGATAAGTACCTAGCCCCAGAAGCAGCAAGTCTACCCCAAAACCGACCAGAACCCAGGGAGTGCTGGTGCTTGGGTGGGGCTGTTAGAAGTCGTGGCTTCGTGGAGGGGGCCACCAACCCAAGGCCGTCCTGAAGGCAGGGTGTTCGCAGAACCAACACCTCACCTCACTTTTTCCCGCCATCTCATCCCCTGCGGGTACGTCCCATCCACCAAACTAGCTAGAAGGAAGAGGGAAGGGACATTCATGAGTGTGGCCTCCGCGAGCCAAGTGCCCTGCACACAGGAGGGAGAAGGGGGCAGAGTAGATCAGAAGGACAGATCCAACGACTTTCCCCTTCTGTACCTTAGCATCCTCATTGTCTATTTTTTTCCTTTTCTTTCTTGTTTGTTTGTTTGTTGTACTGGGGAATTTAACCCAAGGGCATTCTACCTCTGAGATACCTCCAGAGGACTATTTTATTTTGAAACAGGATCTTGCTAAGTTGTGAGGCTGGCCTCAAACTTGCCATCCTCTTCTTTCAGCCCCACAGGTACTGGAATTGCAGATGGGCACCACCATGCCAGCTTCTATCCAGCTGTTTTAGCAGGTGATTTAAGTAAGGTGGCCAGCGTCTGAGCCCCTGGATACACACCAGGCCTGGCCTGGTAGCACTCCGCTCGCACTCCCAGGGACGTACCTGGTGTTCCTTTAACTCTTAGTTCATGCTTTGTTGGGAGAGAGGGAGGGAGGGAGGTTACTAGGGGTTGAGCCCAAGGGCATTGGCCCTTCAAGCTAAATTCTTAGCCCTATTTTATTTTCACTTTGGAACAGTAGCTCACTAAGTTACTGAGGGTCTTGCTAAATTGCTAAAGCTGGCCTCAAACCTGAGATCCTCCTATCTCAGCCTCCCAAGTACTGGGATTACAGGCATACCTCACCATGCCTGCCTAGTTTTCTTTCTTAATGATGACTATTGAGACAATTTCAGGGACTTCTATTTGACTCTTTATACCTAAGAGTCTTCACTCCATAGTCTAAGAAATCAAGGTTGTCATGTGGCCAGTTACTAAATATATCTATTTCCACTCTAATTATAATGGGCATTCTCATCTGTTTTATGCTTCTATAACAGAATGCCAGACTGGGTGATTTCTAATAAACATAAGTTCACTACCCGCAGTTCTGGAGGCTGAGAAGCCTGGCATCAAGGTGCCAGTCCTGGCCATTGGCCTTCTTGCTGCAATGTCATGTGGCAGAGGGAGGAGACGGACACTGCCCCTTCACAGTAGCCACCCACCCATGGGGGCAGGCCAGCACCCAGACCCTCGTAAAGGTTCCGTCCCTCAACACCGTCACCATGCCACTAACTTCACTATGAGTCTTGGAGGGAACACACTCAGCCATATCAGTGGGGAAATGGACCTCGGCAGTTCAGGATGTGATACAGGGTGGGGCAAAGAGTCCTTCCTTCATCTGCCTCAACACATCCCCAGGGCAACGTGGGGCCACCTGGTGTTTGGTACCACAGGATTCAACACAAGTTCACCTCCATATCTAACAACTCCTGGGAGGTCTGAGAATGTCAGGGCACCATCTTGAAGCACAGCCTCAGGTTCCCATGGGGAGTTTTGGGAAAGTATTCAGTGTTCTGTATCTCTGTGTATATATAGTTGGATAATTCTCCAAAGGAACCCAGCCATCCTCTCAGCTGAGAGGTTCTTGAGCTATGAACTGGGCACTTCAGTATAGGTTGTTTCCCATCAGACCTGGAAAATTTTCAACTATATGCATATCAGGTAGCACTCTAGTCCTACATCTACTTTATTCCCAGGGACCCAGGTCTTATCATATGTAACCAAAACTTTCTGAGAGCCAGGCAAAAGGCCAGGGTCTCCTTCCCACTCGCAAGGGCCATTTGGTAGTTCAAAACTCTTAGCCACTCCATGTCTTCCCAAATGTCCCCATCCTGTTTCTTAGGGTACGTCTTATCTTCCGCACTATACTAGTGAGTTGACACAAGAAACATGGGTGTAGTCATGAGGCTTGAACACTTAGTGGATGAAGGAACACTGTGGTTGTTACAGCCAGACCCTGGCCTTGGTCCTCAGCTGCCCACAGGTAAAGGGCTCCTTCACTATGGCTATAGAAGTGCTCTGCGTGTTCTGGGTTTTAATTTTCTCTTTGTATACTCAGAGCTATCAGAAGCATTCATCTGACTCTACTTTATTAATGATCACTATTATTCCCTACAGTGGGTTTTGAGAGTACCCCTTCAAAAGTTCATGTATACACCAGGCATGGTGGTATATGCCTGCAACCCTGGTACTTGGGAGATTGAGTCAGGAGGATTGCAGGTTCAAGGCTAGCCTCAGCTACTTAACAAGCCCCTCAGTAACTTAGTGAGACTCTGTTTAAAAATAAAAATGATTGGGAGAGTGTGGCTTAGAGAAAGACTGCCCCTAGATTCAATCCCTAGTACCAGCACACACACACACACACACGCACATACACGTGGACACACACTCATGTCTACGTGAAAGCTGTAAATGTGACCTTATCAGAAATAGGATCTTGCAGATATAACCAAATTAAGACGAGGTCCTACTGTATTGAGGTGGGCCTTAAATCCAATATGATTGATTTCTACATAAGAAGAGGGAAATTTGAACACAAACAGAAGAGGAAGCCATTTGAAGGCAGATTCAAATACCGAAGTGATGCATCTATCAGTGGAGGAATGACAAGGATTCCTCACAACCACCAGAAACTAGAAGAAGAGGCAAGCGATATAAATATAAATATTCTTCCAGAGAGTTTTTGGAGGGAGCATGGCCCTGTTGACACCTTCATTTTGGACTTTGAGTCTTTAAAATTCAGTGAGTTAATTTCAATTGCTTTAAGCCACCTAGTTTGTGGTACTTTGTTAGAGCAGCCCTATGAAATGAACAGATCACCATGGCAACCAACTGCAGCTATCCATGGTGCTGGGACACACAATTCTCAGCCCCCACCCACACTTCACCCTGTCACTATGAGAAATCATTCAGTGGTGCCTTATGGCCACAACTCTAACCTAACCCTACATAGGGTCTGAAAATCTGCTTTGCCACTGTTCCCACCCAACCACCCACTTGACTTATGCACACTAGAATTTGAAAACAATCAACTTAAACTTATAAGGTAGGAGTTCTTTGTAGATGCTCTTACTGATGTGGGTCTTCAATGGTAGAATTAGACAGAGCATCACATCAATTTTGGTGATTTATAACATACAAATATATTTTTGAAATCTGAAGACCTAAGGTCCCAACAGCACCACTAATAGCTGAGTAACCTTAAGCAGGACACGTAATACCCATGCTTTGGTTTCTTTTAGATTTTTACAAGTTATTATTCTTATTTCTTCTCTTTCTGTTGTTAGAGTTTTCTGTGCATAGATGGAGCATAAATGTAATGGTTTGGACTTAGAATGTCGCCCTGGCCCTTGTGAAAACAAGGTAGCAATGTCAAAAAAGTGCTTTGTTGCTAGGGAGAACCAGGAGTGTGGCCCTGGGGTTGCACACCCTTCCTTCTCCCTTGCTCACCGCCCACCTCCATGATGTGAGAACAGCCTTGTTCTCTCCTCCCTCTGCTTCTCACCACCATGTCCTCATTCAGCCCTGGCCTCACGTGGACTGAACCCAGAATCTGCAAAAACAAAAAGAAAAAAATACTGGACAAATCTTTCCTTCTCTAAGTTGTGTGGCTAGTTGTTTTGTATTATAGCAATGAGGTTGTTGACCAAGAGAGAAACTGGCATCAGAGAACTGAGGTCATTGCATGTCCAAATCTGACCATGTATTCTATGAGTCTTTGGAACTGGTTTGTAAGAGGAATTTGGAGGGGTCAGACTGCAGTTAGAAAAGCAGACAGTAGAGACTGTGTTCAGAAGATTTAGGAAGACAAAGAGGACTCCATAGGAAAATGGAATAGAGGCCACACATGTTACATTCTAGCAAAGAACTTATTGACATTTTTCACATGTCCTAAAATTTTACCTAAAGCTGAATTAATTAATTAATTAATTAATTTATTTATTTATTTATTTTGGTGGTACTGGGGTTCCTGGAAGCCCTTCTACCTCCGGGCTACACTCCCAGACCTATTTTTTTATACTTTTTATTTGGAAACAGGGTCTCCTAAGCCAGCGCGGCTGGCTTCGAACCTGTGCGATCCTCCTGTCTCCGCCTCCCAAGTGTGGGGATGACAAGCATGTGCCACCATGCCCAGCTCCTAAAGCTGAATTTAAAGATGATAGACTTTAAATTAAGCTGACAGAAAAAAATCTCAAAACAGCAAAGTATAAAACTACATTATGGATATCGATGTCCACGTTCAGCGAATTATACACTGAATTTCAGGAGTGAGCGAAAAGCAGAGAGACTTATAAGATTTGCAGTTTGGCCAGATTTAGAGGTATCAGCAGGTTCATGCATGGGTAAATAGTGTTTTTGTCAATGGTGAGGGTTAGGTGAGGGGAAGGAGCTGGGGTGATGGGTACAGGAGTAGGGTAAAGTAGAGGATATGATTAGGTTGAGTAAGAATTTAAGTATAATAAGTAGTGTCTGGTTGAGAATGAGAGATGGTGGTATAGTAGGATTCTTGCAGTTAGTATATTTAGGTATAGAGATAAGAAATAGCTTGAGTATAAAACAAGGAGATACAGGAAGGGAAAGAAAAAGTTTTAAGAGAAGAGAGTAGATGGGATAGAGGGAGGAAGCTTGTAAAAGGAATGGGGGAGGGAGCAAACAAACATGCATAAAATAACAAAACAAGCAACAAAAATGAACAATTGTAAGAGTAAATTGAAAACGAACAAAACAAAACAAAAACTAACGTCATTTGGAAAGAAAAAGAAGCAGTACTACTAATTTACACATATAGGACCTGTATAATGTCTGTTCAGTGGAATAGATTTTGGAGTATGTTCCAATATCTCTCATTTGCTCTGTAACCTCTTGTCAGCTTTTGGACCCATTTTATGAGTGTTTGTGCCCCACTCTAGTCTCTGATAGCTTTGTACTTAGGTGTCAGGGCGGCAGGTGTCACTGTAAATGAGTTCCGTGTAAGCACAGGGTTTTATGTTTTCTGGCCCTGGGCCTATACCTCCCTACCCACACCATGGAGGGTGTCCAGGGTAATCTTGGAGTGACTCCCTGTGACCCTGTACAGGTGCTGCACCCTGGTCACTATGGGCCTTCCCTGTGTCTCTGTAGGTTCTAACCAGACCACCACAGGGATGGACTGCCAGACCTCAGCCCGCCAGCTCTGGGTGGTTGTTCGCTGAGAAACGTGGTTAACTTATTTTCCTGCAGGCCTGGGTCTCTGGAGGGCACAGTGTGCTGCTGCAGGTACCAGCTTCTGGTGAGCATATGGGCTTTTAGATCCTTCTGTCCATCCCTGAAGCGTAGTGCTGGTTGCTTAAGATGTTGGAGCTCTGCTGCCACTTTCTGCCCTACAAGTCCTTAAATTTTTTGCTGGCATTTCTTTGGGTTGTGGAGCCAGCAGTCACGGTTCAGGCTGGTGGCCCAAGATGGTACTGGTCTCCACACCAGGTCAGTTGCGCACTCAGGCTCTTTGCTGTGGAACTCGCGTCCTGAGTATTGGATTTTCTTCCACCGTGGTTCCCTTTATTGTGTTTTCATTTTTTAAAATTTTATTTTATTTTATTTTATTTTATTTTTTGGTGGTACTGGAGTTCCTGGAAGCCCTTCTACCTCCGGGCTACGCTCCAAGACCTATTTTATATTTTTTTATTTGAAAACAGGGTCTCCTAAGCCAACGCGTGCGGCTGGCTTCAAACCTGCGCAATCCTCCTTTCTCTGCCTCCCAAGTGCAGGGATTACAAGCGTGCGCCACCATGCCCGGCCTGTGTTTTCATTTTAAAATATCTTTGCTGCTTTGTTTTTCTTGTCAAGGAGCTGCCTTCTTGGTAGTTGATTTTTGTTTGTTACAGCTGCTGAGATGTGCTACACCCCACAGTTGCCATTTTCTTCCTCTGCCTCAATTTTGGACTTTTGAGTGATGTTGGAAATGTTACGGCTACAGGAACTCTTGGAGATGGACTAAGTGCATTTTGCATTATGAGGTGGCTGTAAGGTCTAAGGGGCCAGGGTGGAGTGTAATGATTTGGACCTAGAATGTCCCCCTAGTCCTCATGGAAATAGGAGGCAATGTTAGAAGCAGGTCTGTTTGCTAATGTGGGGCCCCTGGGGTGGCCTTGGAGATTGTACTACTCCTTCTCCCCTTCACCGCCTCTCTCTCCTTCTCGCCACCATGACCTGAGCTGCAAACCTGAACTCACATGAACTGAACCCAGAATCTCCAAAGCACCGTGAACAAATAAACCTTCCTTCCTCTAAGCTGTATGGCCAGTTGCTTTGACTTTCAGCACGAGAATATTGATGGGACTATAATAAATTGTGGAGAGAGGCTCAGATCACTCAGCTGGCATGCTCGGCATCTAAATACACACTTCTGACACCGTGACTCTCTCCACTGATAATTCAAGCACCCTCCACCCACCTGGGGGCTCCAAGCCCCTATTGCTCTGCTCTTAGTACTCCCAGTTGTTTCCTTCCTTCTCTTCAGCCTCTTCTGCTGCATCTCCACCTCAGTCACAGATGGAAAGAAAGGTTGGCAGCGGCACTTTCCCATCTCTAGTTAGACACGGCGCATTCCCCAGCTGGGGAAGACAACGCTTGCCACTTTTGTCTTTCTGCTCATGCCACACCTCCGGCTCACTCTCCAATCCACCCTGGTGGACGCTGATCCAGAGATGAGAGCAGCATACGCAGAGGAGCCCCCTCTTGCCTGTCTTGTGGGTCCTTGGCTCCAGGTTTTGCTAAGGCCCCAAGAGAACAAAGAAACTTGGCTCTGTTGGGGCTTGGACATGAAAACCTCCTTGAGAAAGTGTTTCTGAAATTTCTATTACTGGAATGTGGATTAAAAAGGCTTGCTGGGGTGAGCTGCTAAATCTTTACAAATGTTTAGGATAAAGCCTAAATGAGAAAAATATGTTCAGCTAGGTTTTTCGTTTCTAACTAAACCATGTTCTTAATTCTCTTCTCCTGACATGTAAGTGCTATGATCCAGCAGAATGACTTCAGGCCAGGTGCCAAAGCCTTGTTTCAGGGAGCTGAGCTTGTGATCCCCCCTCCCTCCCTCCCTCCCTCCCTCCCTTTCTCTTCCTCTTCTTCCTCCTCCTCCTTCTTCTTCCTCCTCCTCCTCTTCTTCTTCCTCTCTCTCTCTCTCTCATTCATGCCAATAAAAGTCAATATTTTGAGTGTTCTTATTTAATAACGGTACAGTGGAGCCAGGTATTGTGGTGGCATATGCCTGTAATCCCAGTGCTTTGGTGCCTGAGACAGGAGGATCACATGTTTGAAGCCAGCCTCAGAAACTTAGCAAGGCCCTGAGCAACTTAGTGAGCCTGTGTTTTAAACTAAAGAAGAGAAAGGTGTGAGGGTGTAATCTAGAGGTAGAACATCCCTTGGTTTGATCCAGGGTAACACACATACACACACACTAACAGTACAGTATTAGTTACAAAAACAACTTTCTGTGGACACTAGGAAATGTGTTAGATAGAGGTAGAGATTTTGGTAGGCTAAGTTACTTACTAATTAGAATACTAAAAAGAAATGGTATAAAATGACAGAAAGAAGAAAGTTAATTGTGGGATATATTGTTCAACTTTTTGTTATTGTGACCAAAATTCCTGATGAGAACAACTTAAAGAAAGGCTTTTTTGGTTCATGATTGTGGAGTTTCAGTCCAAGGCAGAAACATCATAGCAGCAGGGAGTGGTCGGGGAAAACTGATCAGTTCACAGCAAATAGGAAACAGAGAGAGAAAGGAAAAGACAAGAGACAGATAGGGTCCCGAAGGCCACACCCCCACTGACGTCCACCTCCTACCACACACTACCTGCCCACAGTCACCACCCAGTGAGTCCACGAGTCCATTCAAATTATTAACCCATCAATGGATTTATCCACAGGTGGGGGTAGAGCCCCGATTCAATTATTTCACCTCTGAACATCCCTATCCCTTCCTCTTTCCTTCCTTCTTTCTTTTTGTCTTTCTTCTTTCTTTCTTCTCTCTTTCATCTTCCTTTCTTTGTTCCTTCCTTCCTCTCTTTTTCTTTTCTTATTTTCTTCCTTTCTTGCTTTCCCTCTCCTTCCTTCCTTCTTTCTTCCACAGTAGGGATTGGATATGGTGGCATTCTACCACTAAACTATATCCCATCCCCAGCCCTTTTTATCTGAAGACAGCATCTCACTAAGTTACCACCTGCTGGCTTCAAACCTGAACCCTCCTGTCTCAGCCTCCTAAGCACTAGATCACAGGAGTGCAGCACCATGCTTGGCTTCACCTCTGGGTGTGTCTGCATCGCTAACACACGAGCTTTTCCAAGGAACATTCTATATCCAAACCACAACGTAGGGGAAAACTGGACTTCCACAATTTCATTTTTAGATAATATACAGAAAATCATGTATATGTATAGAAAATCATACAAATAGTTATGTGTGTTCTACATCTGAGATACACCCCCAGCCCTATTTTAGTTTTGTTTTGAAATAGGATATCACTAAGTTCTTGAGAGCTTCAACAAGTTGCTGAGACTGTCCTCCAACCTGCAACCCTCCCATCTCAGCATCCCAAATACTGGGATTACAAGCATATATCACTGCTCTAGTTTTATTATTTCTTTTTTATGGATCCTACTTTTTGTGTTGTATTCAAGACAAGAAGACAATTCTCCCGATTTGTGGTGCTAGGGAGAGGGAGTGCTGCTGGAGAGTGGCCATGGCTTGGCAGCAGGTATGTGGGTGCCCCACTCCATCCTCTGGCCCCAAGGAGCTGCCCGAGACTGGCCAGGCTGACTCCCAGCTGCCAGTGCCTGTTCTTCTCCCCTGGCAGTTTTCTCTGGCCTTCAAATTCTTCTTTACCTTCATCTGTGGCTGACTGGAACCCTTTGGCCAGTAGGAGTTAATATATGAGCACTCCACTTGCCAAGCCCTGAGCTATGCATCCTCCACTGGTTCCCGTCATTTTCCTGGGAAATGAAGTTCCAGTTTGGAGAGTGGCTTGACAATACCTCCTGTGCTGTCTCTCTCTCCAAGTCCCTCCTGGTATTCCTTCACCTCCTGAAGAAGCTATTTGTCCTAGAGTCGGCTTCTCTAAGACGTGTGCCTTGGACCAGTACAGGTGCGCCAGGACCAAAGGAGACTGGGAAACTCCAGAGCCGAGAGGCTGAGATACCTGAGGATTTCGGGCCTCTGGCCACAGGCAGGCTCCCAGAGGCCTCCCAACTTTTGAAGAAATGTTAAATTGAGAATAATTTATAAGTGGTCTTTTTGTCACTCAAGATGAGTGGGTGAAGGCTGGTCAGCTACACCTTGAAAATAATTCACCTGCCATAAACAAGTGCTTTTCTTTGGAAGCACAGCCTAGCCAGGTGTTTCAATGCACACCTGTAATCCTAGTCCTGGGAAGGCTGAGACAGGAGGATCACAGGTTCAAGGACAGCCTCAGCAACTTAGTGAGATACTGTTTCAAATTGAAAAAATAAATTTAAAAATAGCTGGAGTTGTAGCTTAGAGATGTAGAATGCCCCTGGGTTCAATCTACAATAGAAGGAAGGGAGGGAGGAAGAAAGGAAAGAAGGAAGGTTGGCTTGGAATAATTTTGCAAGTGTGTGTGTGCACTTGCACAGGTGTGTGTGTGTGTGTGTGTGTGTGTGTGTGTGTGTGTGTGTGACTCAGGAGTGAATCCAGGGCCTTGAGCTACACTCCCATCTCTTTCAAAACCATTTATTCTGCCGGGTGTGGCAGCGCACGCTTGTAATCCCTGCACTTGGGAGGTGGAGACAGGAGGATCGCGCAGGTTCGAAGCCAGCCGCGCTGGCTTAAGAGACCCTGTTTCCAAATAAAAATATAAAAAGTAGGTCTGGGAGTGTAGCCCAGAGATAGAAGGGCTTCCAGGAACCCAGTACAAAAAAAAAAAAAAAAACAAAAAAACCCAAACCATTTATTCTGGGACAAGGTCTTGCTAAATTGCCCAGGCTGGCCTCAAGCTTGCAGTCTTCCTGCCTCTGCCTCTCCAGAAGCTGGAAGGCAGGTGTGTGCCACCATGCTCAGCTGGGCCTCAGCGTTGTGCCTGGATGATGCTCCACTTTCTGTACCCTCATTTGTCAGAGTGTTCACGTTCAGGGCGATTATCCTGAGTGTATCGAACCACATGGATCACTACTACTGACATCCAGGACATTCATTTCACAACTTCAGATAGGCTGGAAAAGGAATCGTAGTTGACTTTTCCCCCTTAAGCCATTGAACGTATGATACAACACAGAGTGATTCCTAACTTCATTCTTTCCTGAAACATCCAATTTACTTATTAAATCTTATAAGTCAAGTGATATTATGAACCTGGTGCTAAAAGTCAAGGCCTGAAAGTTTGAATATGACCTCAACTTCAAAATGCAAAGCAAAGAAAAAGCATTTTCTAGTGATAGAAATGTCCATTCCTGCCAGACCACTCAGTAAGTTCAGGCATGCAGTCCAAGTGATGGCTCTCTGTATGTCTATGCCCAAGGGGCCCACTTAACAGAGGTTCAGTTACCCTTTCTTCTGTTTCTTCTCTCTTCAAAGCAAAAGGGAAACTCTCTCCCGCATCCGTTATAGATGGGAAACTGAAAATCTCATTACCCACTATGTATCATGAGATGATGTAGGAAAGGCAAATTATAAAATTAGAAGGTCCATGATTGAGCGCCTATTAAATCTGGTCCATCAAGACTCCCTCTCCATTAGATATCAGAGTCCCTGAGTCAGTGTGTTTTCAGGCAGTAGGACAGTTTAGTTTTTCTTGTCCCTCTGGATCAGCCTCTCCCCCTGCACCCTGATTGTGTTCTAGGGACTCTTGCTGTCCCCGTAATCCAGGGGCTCACTTGCTTTCTGGATTCCATTTGGCTTTGGCCAGTGGACATCATGGGCAGCACACCAAAGGACAGAAGACAAGTGAAATCAGGCGGTCGCCCTCCCGGCGCCCTGTGAACTGAGTTGATACCTGTGGACCCTGGAATTGGCTCCTATGAGGCTGCCCCCCAACCTCGTGGGCCACAGGTGGGGGTTGGGAACGGGGCTGGCTGGTACTGGCTTCCTGCCGCTGCTCACCCAGATCTCTTTCGGCGTCTCTGTTGGTTTCCCCTATCTGGGCTTGGCAGCACTTTTTAGGGTTTCTTAGGAAGTACTCCTCGGTTAAAAATCCCAAGTGGGTATGCCATCTGTTTCCTGCAGCGGACCAGGGCTGGCTCAGTTCCGCAGGTGACTGGGGAATGCATGAGGTTTCATACAGGATGAAAGTGAGGACAGGGGGTGTTTACACTCCACCACGAACTACTCTCCGATGTGGTTTGTCACAGCGCCTCCAGAGAAAGCCCAAGTCACCGTTAAAGTTTGAATGATAAAGGGTTAGCAGAAACATTGTAAACCTTGCCTCAGTTTTGTAGTAAAAGAATAGACATTTTGTATTGTTGTTTTAAGAGGTACTTTCTTTAAATCTGTGACATAAAGCTCTGATAGAAGTGAAGAACATCCTGATGAGTTGCTCTACTCTTTTGTCAGGAGTGTTGCATCTAAAACCTACCCACTTCATTCCTTTCCTTTCCTTTCCTTTTCTTTTTTTCTTTTTTTCTTTTTTTTGGAGGGGTTGGGGATTGCTGGGAATTGAACCCAGAAACATTCTACTTCCAAGCTATACCCCAGCACTTTTTTATTTTGAAAGAGGGTCTCACTAAGTTGCTGAATGCCTGAGTAGGTGCTAATTTCCTGAGGCTGGTCTCGAGCCTATGATTCTCCCGCCTCAGCCTCCCAGTACTAGTATTATAGGTGTACACCACCACACCTGGATAGTTTGTTACTTTTCTATTCTAAGAATTAGCACATACTTACAATTATATTCTATATTTTGATATATGCCAAACAAACTTACTTTTACAATTTTCACTTTATTTTTTAAAAAAGTAACAATAAGCCAGATATGGTAGTCCATGCTTGTAATCCCAGTACTTGGGAGGCTGAGACAGGAGGATAAGGCAGGTTTACTGCCAGCCTCAGCTACTTAATGAGGTCCTTTGTAACTTAGTAAGATCCTGTTTCAAAATAAAAAATAAAATTGGGCCAAAGGTATATCTTGGAGGTAGAATGCCCCTGGGTTCAATCCCCAGTACCATGAATAAATAAAGTATCAGTCAAACTTCTCAACAAGACCCCCTCAAAGCTCAGGAAATTAAAACAATAATTAATAAATTGGATGGCATTAAATTAAAAAGTTTCTATTCATCAAAGAAAACCATCAAGAGTCTAAAGAGAGAGCCTATAGTATGGGAGATCTTTGTCAGCTACTTCTCTGGTAGAGGACTAAAAGACTTAACACTAAAAATAAATAAATAAATAAATAAATAAATAAATAAATAAATACAAACCAATCAAGAAATGGGCAGTTGAAGCCAGGCATAGTGGCACACACTTGGAATCCCATCATTTGGGAGGTTGAGACAGGAGGATTGTGTTTCGAGAACAGCCTCAGCTACTACTTAGTGAGGCCCTTTGCAACTCAGTGACACTCTGTTTCAAAATAAAAAATAGGGCCAGTGGTATTGCTTGAAACGGGCAATTGAACGAAATAGGCACTTCCAAAAGAAGAAATACAAATGACCAATAAATACATGGAAAAAACTCGGTATCATTAGCAATCAGGGAGATGCAAATCAAAACTACACTAAGATTCCATATAGCCCCAATCAGATGGCAATAATCAACAGCAACAATAAATACTGGTGAGAATGTGGGGAAATAGGAACTTATATACCCCTTTGGTGGGATTACAAATTAGCACAGCTGCTATGGAGGTCAGTATGGAGAGTACTCAGAAAACCGGAAATGGATCCAGTGTATGATCCAGCTACACCACTCCTGGGCATCTTTCCAGAGAGAATAAAATCAGAATATTATAGTTATGTATGTATATCCATGTTTGTAGCAGCATAATTCACAGTAGCCAATTATGGAACCAACCTAGGTGTCCATCAATAGATGAGTGGACTACAAAATTATTGGATATCCATACAATGAAATTCTACTCAGCAATAAAGAACAAAATGTAATTTGCAAGAAAATGGATGGGTCTGGAGAATATTAAGTCATGAGAGTAGCCAGTCACAGAAAGCGAAGGGTCTTGTGTTTCCTCTCATGCAGAAGCAATGGAGTGATCAGGATCCCAGAGGGACTGCAAGAGAAGAGACCCTGTAGCGGAGCCAGGGAGGTGAGCTGGGGGAAGGGAGAATCAAGGAGGGAATCACATCCATTGATATTATGTCCATCAATGGGAACACCAATATCAATCTTGACATCACATGTAGAGAAGGCAGAGGGAGCTGGGGAAAGCCCACCCGGCATGTGCGCACGATGTCACCCACACTGTGACCACTTCTGTCTCTTGTGGCTGAAGTGCCTGGCCTTGCTAGCAGCTCTTTCAACCATGCATGCACCAACCACAATACTAGGGAATAAACCAGGGATATTTTACCTTAATCTGCATCCCAGCCCCTCTTTTTAAATATACTTAAAAAAATTTTATTGGTGCATTATAGTCACACATCTTAATGGGGTACAAGATAGTAAGCATACATGCACACATCACTTGTTTAGCCCTTCCTCGAGTCCCACCCCATTCCCTCCCCCTCCATCCTTCCCAGGCTTGCTTAGTGTTTGGCTTTAATATGTCTGTGAATGTATATCATGTATATATCATGTACATTAGGAAATTTCCCTCTTCCTCCTTCCCATCACCCCAGTTAGGTCTTCTTATTTGCTCATCTATGGTTTCTCCTCTTTCATCTCTAGAGTTCCTCCTATGACCCTTTTTCTCCCTAACTTCTGTATCTTAGGGTGAGCATCTGATTTCTTACTTTTTGTGACTGACTAATTTCACTTAGCAAAATGTTCTCAATTTCCATCGTTTCCCTATAAGTGATATAATTTTGTTCTTCTTTATGTATGAGCAAAATTCCCTTGTGTACATATTCCATAGTTTTGCAATCTATTCATCTGTTGATGGGCATCTTGGCTGGTTCCATAGTTTGGCAATGGTGAATTGTGCAGCTATGAACATAGATATACATGCATTACTTTGGTAGTTTGGTTTCCTTTCTTTTGGGTAGATACCCAGAAGTGGTATTGCTGGATCAAATGGTAGGTTTGTTCTCATTCTTCTGAGGATCCTTCATACTCGTTTTCAAAGTGGTTGCACTAATTTGCAGTCCCACCAACAATGTCTTAGAGTTCCCACTTCTCCACATCCTCACCAGCATTTGTCGTCTGTGTTTTGAATGGATGCCATTCTACTTGGAGTTAGGTGGAACCTCAGGGTAGTTTTGATTTGCATCTCTCTGATTGCTAATGATGTTGAGCATTTTTTCATACATTTATTGACTATTTTATTTCTTCATTTGTGAAGTATCTATTTAGTTCACTTGCCCATTTTTTCATGACATTTCATTTTATTTGCTTTAATGAATTAGTTACCAATGTTTGAAAATACATTTAAAAAAATTTTTTTAATTGGTGCACTGTATTCATACATCATAATGGGATAAAAAAAAACTTTTGTAGACATACATGCACACATCGCCCAGTTATCCCCTACCTGATCCCCACCCCATTCCTTCCCCATCCCTCCTTCCCATGCTTGGCTTAGTGGTTGACATCTAGTATTATAACAATTTATCCAGAATTAACAATGATAATCTAACATAACAGTTTAATTTGTCTGATACTAGGCTAAAGAAACCCTGTTTCCAAATAAAAATATAAAATAGGTCTGGAAGTGTAGCCCGGAGGTAGAAGGGCTTCCAGAAACCCCAGTACCACCAAAAAAACAAAAACAAAACAAAACAAAACAAAAAAAAAACAATTGGGCTGGAGGTGTAGCTTGGAGGTGAATGCCCCTGGGTTCCATCCCCAGTACCACACACACAAAATGTGAATGGTATATATAAAAGTTCAAGTATTTCTTAACTACTTATATAGTGTGTGTTGTTTATATAAGTATGTAAGAAAAAATTAGAAATTTGAGTAATTTTTGAAAAAATTACTCTTAAAAAGTTATCTCCTGGAGTCGGGCGTTGGTAGTGCACGCTTGCAATTCCAGTATTTGGGAGGCTGAGACAGGAAGATTGCAGGTTCTCAGCCAGCCTCAAGTACTTATTGAGGCCCTTTGCAACTTAGTGAGACCCTGTTTCAAAATAAAGAATAAAAAGTAGGGACAAGGGTGTAGCTCAGAGGTAGAATATCCCAGAGTTTAATCTCCACTACCAAAAAAAAAAAAATGTAGACTATTGCAAGAAAATTAAAAATAATGTTCATGGAAATCTAGCATTTATTTTAAAATATTAGCTCCTAAAATAATACTTCAAATACGTAAGTCGAAGTGATAAAAGCAATAACACTTGAAATATTGTTCTCATGCTGAGCGGAAAGCCACATGCCTGTTTAAAGCTCAGTATGCTGTTTAAAGTTCATTTTGGTATTGTAAGGTAGCTAAACCTGCGCAGTCTCCATCTAATGATTATTGCTTATTTATTTTGCACTGACACGCCTTACCGACAGCCGAGTTATTCCCTCTGTCCTAGTCCTGGGCGTTCACCGTCTCACTTGTATGCCAATTCCCTGCAATGCAACCTGTTCTTTGGTTGAGTGTCTCTGTGATCACGCTGGTCCCTGTCTGCCTGTTCGTTTCTTATCGTGTCAGCCGTGAATCAGAGGCCTGGGCAGGCCTTGTCCTTAAGGAGATGGGCTGACTCTGCCTTCCTCTCCCGTTTGTCACTTACAGCAGATCTTCCTAAGTGACCACGTGGGCTTATTCCTTTTGATTGTTTCCTTTTATAAAAATCTGTTTTTATAGAAGGAGGTATGGTGGCACATGCCTGTAATCCCAGTATTTGGGAGGCTGAGATCTGAGGATCACAAGTTTGAGTCCAGCCTCAGCAACTTGGAGAGACCCTCGGTAACTCAGCAAGACCCTGTTTCAAAATAAAGATTAACAAGGGCTGGGAGTGTAGCGTCAGTGACGTGGAACACCACTGGGTTCAAGCCCCATTGCCACACTTACAAAATCAATTTTTCTTAGACTAGAGGTCTTTGGTTCCAACATAGATAGGTTGTCAACTCACTCAGCCTCTTCCTGCCTCTCCTGGTTTGATTTATGCACTATTAAAACACAAGGTGGAATGGGGCCCGGGTCGCGGGACTCTGGGCCCCGGGCCGAACTGCGCGTAGCACGCCAGACCCCTGGAGAAACCAGACCCAGTAAGACGCCGGGTTCTGGGCGGGGGTCGCGGGCTGGGCACGCCAGATGGGGCCCGGGTCGCGGGACTCTGGGCCCCTGCCGAACAACTGCGCATAGCACGCCAGACCCCTGGAGAAACCAGACCCAGTAAGACGCTGGGTTCTGGGCAGGGGTCGCGGGCTGGGCACGCCAGATGGGGCCCGGGTCGCGGGACTCTGGGCCCCAGGCAGAACTGCGAGTAGCACGCCAGATCCCTGGAGAAACCAGGCCCAGTAAGACGCTGGGTTCTGGGCAGTGGTCGCACACGGCGCACAAAAGCCGGGGCCTGGGTCGCGGGACCCTGGGCCCCGGGCCGAACTGCGCGTAGCACGCCAGACCCCTGGAGAAACCAGGCCCAGTAAGACGCTGGGTTCTGGGCGGGGGTCGCGGGCGGGGCACGCCTAATGGGGCCCGGGTCGCGGGACTCTGGGCCCCTGCCGAACAACTGCGCATAGCACGCCAGACCCCTGGAGAAACCAGACCCAGTAAGACGCTGGGTTCTGGGCAGGGGTCGCGGGCTGGGCACGCCAGATGGGGCCCGGGTCGCGGGACTCTGGGCCCCAGGCAGAACTGCGAGTAGCACGCCAGATCCCTGGAGAAACCAGGCCCAGTAAGACGCTGGGTTCTGGGCAGGGGTCGCACACGGCGCACAAAAGCCGGGGCCTGGGTCGCGGGACCCTGGGCCCCGGGCCGAACTGCGCGTAGCACGCCAGACCCCTGGAGAAACCAGGCCCAGTAAGACGCTGGGTTCTGGGCGGGGGTCGCGGGCGGGGCACGCCTAATGGGGCCCGGGTCGCGGGACTCTGGGCCCCTGCTGAACAACTGCGCATAGCACGCCAGACCCCTGGAGAAACCAGACCCAGTAAGACGCTGGGTTCTGGGCGGGGGTCGCGGGCTGGGCACGCCAGATGGGGCCCGGGTCCCTGGACTCTGGGCCCCAGGCTGAACTGCGAGTAGCACGCCAGACCCCTGGAGAAACAAGGCCCAGTAAGACGCTGGGTTCTGGGCGGGGGTCGAGCACAGGGCACGCCAGCTGGGGCCCGGATCGCGGGACTCTGGGTCCCTGCCGAACTACGAGTAGCACGCCAGACCCCTGGAGAAACCGGGCCCAGAACAGAAAAAGATAAAGAAAAATATCGGAGAGGTGGTAAGAAAGCCGTTATGGATGCCAGGACACTGGAGATGCAGACAAAACTTATCTAAATGCACTGGAACTTATGGAAAAATTCGCCGTGAAAGAGGACTGCTATTTCTCTATATTGTTAAGAATCTCAGACATCACATATAAGGAGAGAGTTTAGCGGAGACCAAGGAGAAATGCGGTGTTGAAAGAGTTCTTCGCGATGGTGGTAGAGACTTGTATTCAGGAGAAGCAGAAACCGGATCTTACCAACTTTATTTTTTTTGGAGAAATTACACCAAATGTCGAATGCTACCATCACGCATGCTTAGGAACACTGGACAACATTCAGAGTGGAAAAAGAGCCTGGGAAGGATTTGAAACGGTGGAGGCAGTGGCAATGCCAGTGGCCAATATTCGGGGGAGGCAGAGATCTGATACATTACAACTGGAACCTTTGAAATACTAACCACAGAGACAGTGATCGGAACCTGCTGAGGGGTTAGGCGGGCGCCGGGGCCAGTGGCCGACATCGGAGCTTGCTGTGAGGCAGGGCCACTACTGAGGCCTCCGTGGCCGGGATTGGAACCTGCAGAGGGGTTAGACCGATGCTGGGGCCAGCGAGGCCGGCATTGGAGCCTGCCATGATGCAAGGCTTGTGCTAGGGCCTCCGAGGTCGGGTCCGGAACTTGCTGAGGGGTTAGGCTGGTGCTGGGGTCAGCGAGGCCGGCATCGGAGCCTGCCGTGAGGCAAGGCCAGTGTTGGGGCCCCCGAGGATGGGACCGGAGCCTGCTGAGGGGCTAGGCCAGTGCTGGGGCCAGCGAGGCTGGCATCAGAGCCTGCCATGAGGCAAGGCCGGTACTTGGGCCTCTGAGGCCATGATAAGAGCCTGCCGAGGGGTTAGGCCGGTGCTGGGGCCTCCGAGGCCAGGATAAGAGCCTTCTGAGGGGTTAGGCCGGTGCTGGGGCCAGCGAGGCCGGCATCGGAGCCTGCCTTGAGGCAAGGCCGGTACTGGGGCCTCCGAGGCCAGGACAAGAGCCTGCCGAGGGGTTAGGCCGGTGCTGGGGCCAGCGAGGCCGGCATCGGAGCCTGCCTTGAGGCATGACCAGTGCTGGGGCCTCCGAGGCCGGGATAGGAGCCTGCCGAGGGGTTAGGCCGCTGCTGGGGCCAGCGAGGCCGGCATCGGAGCCTGCCTTGAGGCAAGGCCGGTACTGGGGCCTCTGAGGCCGGGATCGGAGCCTGCCGAGGGGTTAGGCCGCTGCTGGGGCCAGTGAGGCCGGCATCGGAGCCTGCCGTGAGGCAAGGCCGGTACTGGGGCCTCCGAGGCCAGGATAAGAGCCTGCTGAGGGGTTAGGCCGGTGCTGGGGCCAGCAAGGCCGGCATCGGAGCCTGCCTTGAGGCAAGGCCGGTACTGGGGCCTCGAGGCCAGGATAAGAGCCTGCCGAGGGGTTAGGCCGGTGCTGGGGCCAGCGAGGCCGGCATCGGAGCCTGCCGTGAGGCAAGGCCGGTACTGGGGCCTCCGAGGCCAGGATAAGAGCCTGCCAAGGGGCTAGGCCGGTGCTGGGGCCAGTGAGGCCGGCATCGGAGCCTGCCTTGAGGCATGAACAGTGCTGGGGCCTCCGAGGCTGGGATCGGAGCCTGCCGAGGGGTTAGGCCGCTGCTGGGGCCAGCGAGGCCGGCATCGGAGCCTGCCGTGAGGCAAGGCCGGTACTGGGGCCTCCGAGGCCAGGATAAGAGCCTGCCGAGGGGTTAGGCCGCTGCTGGGGCCTGCGAGGCCGGCATCGGAGCCTGCCGTGAGGCAAGGCCGGTACTGGGGCCTCCGAGGCCAGGACAAGAGCCTGCCGAGGGGTTAGGCCGGTGCTGGGGCCAGCGAGGCCGGCATCGGAGCCTGCCGTGAGGCAAGGCCGGTACTGGGGCCTCCGAGGCCAGGATAAGAGTTTGCCGAGGGGTTAGGCCGGTGCTGGGGCCAACGAGGCCGGCAGCGGAGCCTGCCGTGAGGCATGACCAGTGCTGGGGCCTCCGAGGCCGGGATCGGAGCATGCCGAGGGGTTAGGCCGCTGCTGGGGCCAGCGAGGCCGGCATCGGAGCCTGCCGTGAGGCAAGGCCAGTACTGGGGCCTCCGAGGCCAGGATAAGAGCCTGCCAAGGGGTTAGGCCGGTGCTGGGGCCAGCGAGGCCGGCATCGGAGCCTGCCTTGAGGCATGACCAGTGCTGGGGCCTCCGAGGCCGGGATCGGAGCCTGCCGAGGGGTTAGGCCGCTGCTGGGGCCAGTGAGGCCGGCATCGGAGCCTGCCGTGAGGCAAGGCCGGTACTGGGGCCTCCGAGGCCAGGACAAGAGCCTGCCGAGGGGTTAGGCCGGTGCTGGGGCCAGTGAGGCCGGCATCGGAGCCTGCCTTGAGGCAAGGCCAGTACTGGGGCCTCTGAGGCCGGGATCGGAGCCTGCCGAGGGGTTAGGCCGCTGCTGGGGCCAGCGAGGCCGGCATCGGAGCCTGCCGTGAGGCAAGGCCGGCACTGGGGCCTCCGAGGCCAGGATAAGAGCCTGCCGAGGGGTTAGGCCGCTGCTGGGGCCAGCGAGGCCGGCATCGGAGCCTGCCGTGAGGCAAGGCCGGTACTGGGGCCTCCGAGGCCAGGATAAGAGCTTGCCGAGGGGTTAGGCCGGTGCTGGGGCCAACGAGGCCGGCAGTGGAGCCTGCTGTGAGGCATGACCAGTGCTGGGGCCTCCGAGGCCGGGATCGGAGCATGCCGAGGGGTTAGGCCGGTGCTGGGGCCAGCGAGGCCGGCATCGGAGCCTGCCGTGAGGCAAGCCCGGTACTGGGGCCTCCGAGGCCAGGATAAGAGCCTGCCAAGGGGCTAGGCCGGTGCTGGGGCCAGCGAGGCCGGCAGCGGAGCCTGCCTTGAGGCATGACCAGTGCGAGGCCGGGATCGGAGCCTGCCGAGGGGTTAGGCCGCTGCTGGGGCCAGCGAAGCCGGCATCGGAGCCTGCCGTGAGGCAAGGCCGGTACTGGGGCCTCCGAGGCCAGGACAAGAGCCTGCCGAGGGGTTAGGCCGGTGCTGGGGCCAGCGAGGCCGGCATCGGAGCCTGCCTTGAGGCAAGGCCGGTACTGGGGCCTCTGAGGCCGGGATCGGAGCCTGCCGAGGGGTTAGGCCGCTGCTGGGGCCAGCGAGGCCGGCATCGGAGCCTGCCGTGAGGCAAGGCCGGTACTGGGGCCTCCGAGGCCAGGATAAGAGCTTGCCGAGAGGTTAGGCCGGTGCTGGGGCCAACGAGGCCGGCAGCGGAGCCTGCCGTGAGGCATGACCAGTCCTGGGGTCTCCGAGGCCGGGATCGGAGCATGCCGAGGGGTTAGGCCGGTGCTGGGGCCAGCGAGGCCGGCATCGGAGCCTGCCGTTTGGCAAGGCCGGTACTGGGGCCTCCGAGGCCAGGATAAGAGCCTGCCAAGGGGCTAGGCCGGTGCTGGGGCCAGCGAGGCCGGCATCGGAGCCTGCCTTGAGGCATGACCAGTGCTGGGGCCTCCGAGGCCGGGATCGGAGCCTGCCGAGGGGTTAGGCCGCTGCTGGGGCCAGCGAGGCCGGCATCGGAGCCTGCCGTGAGGCAAGGCCGGTACTGGGGCCTCCGAGGCCAGGTTGAGAGCCTGCCGAGGGGTTAGGCCGGTGCTGGGGCCAGCGAGGCCGGCATCGGAGCCTGCCATGAGGCAAGGCCGGTACTGGGGCCTCTGAGGCCAGGATAAGAGCCTGTCAAGGGGTTAGGCCGGTGCTGGGGCCAGTGAGGCCGGCATCGGAGCCTGCCGTGAGGCATTACCAGTGTTGGGGCCTCCGAGGCTGGGATTGGAATCCTGCCAAGGGGTTAGACCGGTGCAGGGGCCAATGGCCAGCATCGGAGCCTGGCGTGAGGCAAGTTTACTCCTGCGGCCTCCAAGGTCGGGACCAAAGCCAGCTTAGGGGTTTGACCGGTTCAGGGGCCAGTGAGACCAGAACTGGGTCCTCCCATGAGGCAAGGCCGCTGCGTGAGCCAGCGAGGTCTGGATCAGTCCACTGAGTAGCCAGGCCACTACTGGGACCATCAAGAGTGGGATTGGTACTTGCAACGCAGCATGCACAGAGAAATATCACAGAAAATATAAATCAGACGCTTCTCTTAATCAGCAATAACTAGGAGGAAAAGGGCAACAGGAAGAGGTTGAGCTATAGAAAGGGCCCTATAGTGAAGCAACTAATGTGATCAATCAGAGGGTATGTAATACTGGAGGACGGAGCCTCTTTAAAATGCAGGAGGTACATAAACAAATGTATCAAAGTAAATCACCAAAGAAGTGTGGGATGGAGGGAGGGGGAGGGAATGGGACGGGGGCTGGAGGAGGGCTAATTGGATGATGTGTGCTTGTATATCCTCTCAAGTCTTGTACTCCAATGTGATTGATATATGACTACAATGCACCAATTTAAAAAATAAATTAATTAAAAAAAAAAAAAAAAAAAAAAAACACAAGGTGACATTACTGTGTGTATATGTTTGAAGTTGTTTATAGGAAGGCTGAGAAATCTAATGAAAACTTCATGTGGAACAATCATGCCAGGAATAACATAAAAGTTATGTATATAGATTTACATACAAATATAAACACAATGTGTGTACTTGTCTTTATACATGCATACAAGTGCATGTGAATAAAGTGTGTGTGTGTGTGTGTGTGTGTGTGAAGGAAAGAGAGAGGGGCCTATATGCTATGGAACAATAATGCCGGTGTTTGAACCCCAGACCTATCAGTAACTGTCTGTCTAACCCAGCGCTATCTTGGATTTCTGGCTCTTGTTTTCTTCATTGGTAAAATGAGCATAAGAGCAGCAGCTCTCTCGGAGCTGTCATGAAGACTCGCTAACTTAATGTACATCAAGTGCTCTCCATGCATGAAAACTCTGACCCGTGTCAGCGATGTGCATTGTCCCAAAGACAGACAGTGGATCCAGGGACGCGCGCAACAGCCTTGATTCTATCTGGTCCCTACACCCCGGGCCCAGCTTCCCGCACCTGTCCAGGGCCAGCCTCCCTGCTGGCCTTGAGGGCGCACCCTTGGGGGCGATGATGCAGTCTGCTCCCAGAGCTGCATCCCTGACCCTGTCCTCCTTCTGTTCCTGTTCTCTTCACCTACTGTGCCACCTGGATGGGAGAAGGCCGCAGACACCAGGCTTGGTTGAGAGTGGTGATAAATGGCCCCAGTCGGCACTGGCCGGCCTTCCTGACCCACTCTGCAATGTCTGTGTGTCCTCAGGCCCCCAAAGAGACTCACACCCCACTCACCTCCGGCCGGCAAGTGCAGCCAGTGCGTGTGTTCCAGACCCTGAGCAAGGGGCACCTTCAGGAGCGTGCGAGAGGCGTCCTCCTCTCCACGGAGGTGAGGGAACCACGCTGTGTGCTAGTAAATCAACTGAAAGGAAGAAAAGGGCCAGGCATGGTGGCACATGCCTGCAATTTCATATCCAGGAGGCTGCGAAAGGAGGATCACAGGTTGGAGGCTAGCCTCAGCAACCTAGGGAGAACCTGTTTCAAAATAAAAATAAAACAGGGAGAGAAGTAATCAGAGGTGGAATGCCCCTGGATTCAATCCGCAGTACTACCAAAAAAAAAAGGAAGACAATGTCTGCAGGTTCAGAGGCCTCAGTGCATGGTCAGCCCTTAGCTTTTGGTCTGTTGTCAGGAAGAACATCAAGGGGGACTCATTTCTGGTCTGGATGTAGGAGAGATCGGCTCTTCCCCAACTGAGGTGGCCTCCCGGTGGCTGGTGTGGGATGGTGGGGAAGGTTCTGGGTATGTCCAGATGGCATCCAGTTTGAGGGAAAGATGGACATGTTCAGATGAATCTACTTGAGGGGCAAACCTGGAGAAGCTGCGTGAGCAGAAGTGAGGAGGGCATGGAAACCCAGGTCGAGCTGGGCCAGGTAGGACGGGACTCAAGGCCCATGGTGGAGATGGGAAACGGACAGCCCAGTCCCAAACGTGAGCAGAACCCAAGGCACCTGGGGATGTGCTGGGGAGCAGCAGGGCCCCGCGAGGAGGTGGACGCGGCCTTGGCCAACACAAACGCTGGCCAAGAAGGGAGCGCCGAGAGGTGCAAATCCAGACCCAGAGATATGGAGTCAGGGCAGCCAAAGGGAAAGTTCCAGAAGAACAGAAACGGCCACTGGTTTCTGCTCTTAGGGTAGGGTGAGGGATGGCAAACAGTCCAGTAACGGAAGGTGTCCATTGGCAAGCTCCATGGTGGCACAGGTGACTGTCTCTCCCCACTCCTTTCCTTTCTCCAAGCTCCAAGCCACACCACGGCCCTTTTGTGACCTCACAACGTTGCGAGGCCAGCCTCCAGCCAGTGGTCTGCTGCCTCAGCCTCCCAGGTACTGGGCTTCTGAACTCCCACGCAGCTTCTCTCTTCCCCTCTCTCTCCGTTCCTTCCTCTCTCCTCCTCTTTTTTCGTGTGGGCTGGCTGCTGAGCAGGTGTGAGGAGTTGCCAGCCCTCAAGGAGAGCAGCCTTTGGTGTCACCCACTACTTCTCCTTTCCTCATGCATCTCCGTCCTGGAAAGTTCTAGAAGACTCAGTGCACCAAGAGCGCCAGGATGGGCCTTTGGTCCCGGGCTCCTCGCTGTCCACACCATTTGGGAACCATCAGAGCTTTCTCAGGCTAGGCAGCGCAATGAATCCACCATTCTGGATGATAAGAACACGCTAAGAATTCCAGGCTGGTGGGCAGGCACGCCTGGAATCCCAGTGCTTGAGAGGCAGAGACCGGAGGGTCACGGTTTGAGGGCAGCCTCTGCAACTTAGTGAGCCTCAGCAACCTACTGAGACCGTTTCAAAATAAAAAAGCAATATAAGAATAGGGGTGTGGCTCGGAAATAGAACATCTCTGGGTTCCATTCCCAGGAGCCCGCAGGGGCAGGGGTGGTGATGGAGACCCCTCCCACGGCCCCCACGACTGCCGGTTCTGCTCTGGTCAGGAGGTCCTCGCGGGGAGCCGGCCTGCTTCCAGCCGTTGGCGGTGCTCCGCCGCGGCAAGGCTGGTGTCTGCTGCAGTCACCCCCCTCTACTTTCACATCCTCAGTGGGCACCTGCACACTTGGGCGGTGGCTACACACAAGCTTCCTGTTTGTGCAGAACGTGCCATTCAGAAAGCTTGCCGGTGACAAGGGAGATCCACTCAGCCTCCGAAAGAAGTCCAACAGCTCATTCCGGACAGAAAGCAGAGGAGACTGCGGTTTGAGAGGTGAGATCCCTCGGGAGAGCGCCCTCTGTGACTTAGTGATCCCAGCAACCTAGGGATCACTTGGGAGAGCGTGGGCTGCTGGTGGGCCACGGTGGGCTCTGTGCTCTGCAGGGTGGGGCTCCCAGGCGCCTGGCCCGGGCTCCTCAGCTGGATGGTAGCAGTAGCCTCAGCCTGCCCAGTAGGGGCGACCCAGCCTGGGTGGGTGGCTGGGCAGATGGAGAAGGCAGAGGGGCAATTTGACCAAAGATTTGCCACCACCACTGCTGCAGAGGTAGCTCAGAACACAGGAGCTTCAATTCATGGGGACCCACACACAATGTGTGTGTGTGTGTGTGTGTGTGTGTGTGTGTGTGTGTACATGTATGTCATGTGTTTATACACAGTTCACTATGTGTAATTATATACATGCACACACTCAAACATATATACACATATCTATACATATATGATATCATATAATATAAAATAAAAGAATGAGCCAGGCATGGGGGTGCATTATATAATCCCAGTATTTTTTTTCTTTTTGCAGGTCTGGGGATGGAACCCAGGGGCATTCAACCTCTGGGCTACACCCCCTGCCCTATTTTTTATTCTTTATTTTGAAACAGGGTCTCACTAAGTTGCAGAGGGCCTCACTAAGTAGCTGAGGCTGTCCGTAAACCAAGATCCTCCAGTCTCAGCCTCCCAAATGCTGGGAATTCAAGCATGAGCTACCAGGCCCGGCTAATCCCAGTGTTTAGGAGGCTGAGATAGGAGGATTACAGGGTCGAGGGCAGCCTCTACATCATAGTAAGACTCACAGCAATCTATTGAGAACCTGTTTCAAAACAAAAAGTAAAAAGGGCTGGGGGTGTACCTTGAAGGTAGAATGCCCCTGGGTTCAATACCCAGTACCACAAAATAGAGATACCAAATGCATAGTGAGCACATTTTTTAAACCAAAGGAAATCAATAGTGTGATGGATTTTTTCTATAGGTGATTTTCTTGTTACTCAAATCCTAACAGATACAAAAATGCAATTACATTTAGATATACCTTTGATAGTCCCTTTTATTCAAAGGGGATGTAAAAGTCCCATGAGCCAGGAACGACTTGGGTGCTCTGGGTCTGACATGGCAGTAACTAAAAACCCAAGTCCAGACCACAAAGCACTGCGGAGCTCATTCTTTCAGCGTCAACTGAACAAACTAAACAATCAGTTTGAAAATATTTGCTCTGCTTGGCCAAAAGCATTTGTTTCTTTGAGAGAAATATAAGAATTTTCCTCACTGCTAAAGAACCTTCCTAGCTGGGTACAGTGGTGCACGCTTGAGACAGGGAGATTGCAGTTTTGAAGCTGGCCTCAGCAACTTAGTGAGGCCCTGTTTCCAAAGAAAAAATAAAATAGAGCTTTGGATGTGGCTTGGAGGTAGAACACCCCTGGGCCCAATCCAGCACTGTGTACGCGTGCGTGCGCGCACACACACACACACACACACACACCCCATCCTTGACTCAAGGCTATCGAGGATCCCGGCCAAAGTGAGGTCAGCGCAGTAAAATCATCCAAACACTTAATGTGCTCGGGGTTTGGTCATTTCCATTAATTGCTGCTTCCTTGCCCTGGAGAATACCTGAATGTAGTATCTAGTTATGTTGTGCATTTGTTATTAATTTGCAATTTGAAAATAAATAATATGCATTTCTCCTTTCCTGGACTTTGAGTTTCCAATCCTAACTCTTACAGGATGGCTTTGGGCAAGTCACTCTGCCTCTACATTGGAGTCCCTGCTTCCATAAAATGGGTATAATAATAGCCTCTACCTCTCAAATGAGGGTCAGTTGACCTGACACAGGCAAAGTGCTTAAAAGGGTGCCGGACCCGGGAGGGGCTCAGTGAGTGTTGACGGCCGTCGTCACCACGGTCTCCATCGCCACCACCTCTAAGCCATCAGCTGTGAGACTTGAGATGGTGGAGTGGGAGAGTGGACGGTGGGCGGAGTCTAGGGCGAGGGACTTGAGGCCAGAGCAGAGTCTCCACACCCACACACTGCAGGGGCAGAGGAGGGAGCCGGGAGCCTCCCAGCACCCAGGCCCACTTGGAGGAAGGGAGCAAGCCGGACACTCCTGGCTTGGGCTTGTATCCTGTGTGTACATGTGACCAGCAACTTGGACACGAGATAAATGTACCGTGACACCCAAATGGTAATACCTAGCATGAGTTTTGCCGCTCACACGTGAAGCAGTGTGCGGTGTTTCTGCCCATCCCCCTTCCCTGTCTGAGCTGGTGTGACTGTGCCTGTTTCAGGCAAGGGGCTGAGAGGTGTCCCCGTGGTACAGAGGTGCGCAGCAGCAGTGTTGGGACCCTCCTGTCTCCTGGCCCTGTGCCACGACCTCTCCATTCTCTAGAATATGAATTAGTGGCCATGAAGCATGGCCAATGAGGAAGCCAGGTCCAAAGAGTGTAAGAAACCAGCTCCAAGGCACAGTGAAAGTCAAATGTACGGTGGGAGCCGTGCTGGCCTTGGTCTATAAAACCCTTGTGCAGGCTGGACTGGAGCTCAGCGGAAGAGCATGTAGCTAGTGTGTAAGAGACTCTGAGTTCCCTCCCAAACACCGGAAGAAAAATTTAAAAAAAGGTGGCCTATAGATCCTTTGTCCTACAGCGCTCTTTGAGAAAGGACACTAGGCTGACACGCCGCCAGCCTGGGACACCATCCTAAGTCACGCCCACCTTCCAGACTTCAGGGCCTTTGTCAACAGAGGGCATCTAATGACCTATCCTGCAGAGTGCAGAGGGTTTTGCAAGGGTCCAGTGAGGCCACATATATAAAATGCTATCATATTATTTCTGATTTAACAAACGGAGAACATACTGAAAGCTACTTTCAGTAAAGCCGAATTAAAAGAGCAGGGACAGCGTGAGCGATGCTGTGTCAGTGATGGCGTCAGGGAGGCCTTGATCTTTCAGATAGCTCCTTTGCATGCGCTGGTGCGGATACTCTCTAATTTAGGTGATCTCAAATAGCAAAAGTTTGCTTGATTCTTGAGTTTGGGGTGTTAAAAATCAATCTGTGGCCTTTTTGATTCTTGAGTTTTGGGTGTTAAAAATCAATCTGTGGCCTTTTTGATTCTTGAGTTTTGGGTGTTAAAAATCAATCTGTGGCCTTCTATTCCTATGTGTTCTTTTAAACTTTGCAAATCTGATAAGCAAATGGTATTACCTCATTTTTTTTTGTTTTTGTCTTTCTCTGATTATTAGTGGATTGATTCTCAAAGTTTTTAAATATAGCTTTGAAAATAACTAAAACATTACTCCTCAACCAGAAAATAGTCCAAAATACATGTTCTTTTTAAAGTGAAATAGCACTTTTCTCGTGATTAAAATAGAAGCAGGTGTTTGTGTACAAATATAAACCTATTAAAAGCATCTTGTACAAATGCTCCTCTTTATAGCTGTTATCTGCACTAAAGGGGGTTTTAATGAATACAAGACAACTAGACTCCTGCAATAACTAATAAACGCGGCAATTTGATTTATTGCTGTTCCTCTGCTAGAGCCTGTTGACAGGTTTCTCTTTACGGAAAAATTACCATGGTTTAAATCTCTATCATATGGCACTTAATTCAATCAACAATATGTTGCCAATTAGATCCTGCTTAAACTACCGTCGAGCCAGCAGCCCCGGGAGCATGTTAAGCAGGCTGACATCAGATAACTTTGAAATGCCGGGTGGCAGCTTTCTTGCGGCCACGGAGCGAGGCCAAGAGAGTGGATGCTGGGCAGAGAACGTGCAAGCGGAGCCCCAGCTCTCCCGTCCTGAGCGCCAACCTCTCCTCCCTGACGACGAGTCACCCAGAAAGTCGTCTTCGCCCAACTCTCGCGGAAATGCTGGGGTCCCGTGGCCAGGCTGAATCTTCCTGTTCCACCTTTCCCTCCAGCCCTGGTCTGCCCTCAGAAAGAAAGGAGTATGTTGGATTAGGAGTCCTTTTCTCGCCTTCCTCTTGGAATCTGGGCATGTTGGACAATGCTACTGTTGGAAAGAGAGAAGCCAAACCTGGCTGCCTTGCACCTCAGCCAGCTGGGACTGGGTCTGTCTGTCTTCCTCTCCTCTTCCCTCAACACCCGTGTGTGTGCGTGTGTGTGTGTGTGTGTGTGTGTGTGTGTGTGTGTGTGTGTTACTAGGGGAAGTCTACCTCTGAAGGGCTATTTTATTTTTTTATTTTGAAATAGGGTCTCACTAAGTTGCTGAGGATGGCCTCCAGCTGGGATCCTCCTGCAGCGGCCTCCTGGGCGCTGGGACTGCAGGCGTGCTCTTCCCAGCCAGCCTCTTCCGCTCTCTCCCTGGGCGGCTCCTTCTCACGGTTACCTTTCCTTTCTCATTTCTCTCTAAGTAAAGTTGTGTGTGAATATATCACTTTGGATCTCACTACAATGCGTAATTTTAATGCGCCAATTAAACATAAATAAAATATAAAGAGGGAAAAAAGAAAAAGGGAACTATTTTCATCTTCTATAGAATACTGTTTAACAATGCAAAAGGAGATACCTGAGTAGTTGGGGCATATGGTTTGTTATTCAAATATAAACAAATGTTTTCTAGTCAGTAATGGAAAGAAGGAAGGGAGGAAGGAAGGAAGGAAGGGAGAGAGGGAGGGAGGGAGGGAGAGAGGAAGGGAAAGAGGGAGGGAGGAAGGGAGAGAGGAAGGGAGGGAGGGAGGGAGGGAGGGAGGGAAGGGCATCCTACTGGAGTAATGCTAGGGGCACGCCCAGCTTTACAGCAGAGCACTAACCACGAGGATCTGGCGGGCCAGGAGGGAGAGCTGGCGAGGACATTTCCGCAGGGATGGGGCAGGCGACGTCTGGACTGGGCAGTGTGCCTGTCACTGCGACAGGCATGACCGCAGTAGTCTCTGCATTGGGATGTCACTTATTTAAAACTCCCAGTGAGAGCCGGGTGTGGGCCACACCCTAATCCCAGGATTTAGGAGGCTGAGACAGGCAGATTGCAGGTTTGATACTAGTGAGATTCTATCTTAAAATACAAAAAATTAATTTAAGAAGAGCTGCGGGTATCGTTCCCAGACAGAGCACCCCTGGGTTCAATCCCCAGTACCATACCCACTGGAAAAAGAAAGTCCCAGAGAGAGAATGACGAGCCCTGCTCGGGTTTGTCCCGCCCCTGAGGAAAGGTCCCATCTATCCATCTGACTTCGGGTCTAGCCCCCAAAGCTATGCTCAGTGAGCTATCCCCAAAGGAGACCTGCGTGGTGATTGCCGGGGTGGCGCCCCCATCCTGGCACGCAGGCTGGGTGGAGGCTGCTCTGCTCAAGTGGGCGCGGCAGCCAAGGTGGACAGGCACACTGGATGGAGGCCTAGCGGGAGACCGGAGCCTGGCGCCCGCCGCTCCCTGAGCGTCCATCCCAGTGGTTTGTTTCTTCTGTTGGGAGTGGAGTCTGAGGCCAGGGAATTTTCTTTCTGAGCAATTACATGGAACTCCCTTTCGATGACGCTAACAGGTACTGCTTCCCGCTTCTGCTCTACAGTGGGGAACCTGTGGACGTTCTGAGTCTCCATACAGTCCTGTAAGGTAGAGACTGTGCACTACTTTGATATCTAGAGAACGGAGGCTCTCGGGGGCTGAGTCACCTGCCCAGTGCACACAGGGTTAGATGCGCACGACCCAGCTCCAAACCTTCCCGCCGTCCTCAGGGGCTCCTCGGGCAGAGCTGCAGCTCCTGTGGTTTTACTTGAGTGAACTCCCTTTCTTCCAGGAAGGCCACAGGGTGAATGTGAGCGAGTGTGCGTGTGTGTGTGTGTGTGTGTGTGTGTGTGCACGCTCGCGTGTGTGCATGTGTGTGCGTGGGGCAGAAAGAATGCCCAGAGGTTCGGAGGGAAAACACCCCAGATGTTAGGACTTTGCCTGGCTGTCCCTGTTTTTCAAAACCGTGACAAGATTTTCTGAAGCAAGGATCAAAGGACATATGGTCTGACTCACGGGTTAACAAAGGGAAAAATGTTTGAAATTGGGAATATCTGGAACATTTTGAGATGTGTGGCTACAATCATCCCAGAGCACCTGGAAATCATGGAGTCCTTTGGAAAAGACCATGAAGGAATGACATTAAATCCCATCCTCCAAACCAGGAATTGTTTTGCAAGCAGAATTAGGACAGTTTTATATGTTGGTTATATAATTGCATAGCTATGAGACCCTTTTCTATGAAAATAACAAAGGTACTAAAATCTTTCTGTATCACCTACAGCAACAGTAGAAACAAGATACATTCCAATATGTAAACAGATTTCTTTTTCTCTTCTTTCTTTCCTCTTTCTTTTCCTTTCCATCTTTCTTCCTCTTTCTTTCCCCTCCCTCTCTCCCTCCCTCCCTCCCTCCCTCCCTCCCTTCCTTCCTTCTTCTTTTTGGTACTGGGATTGAACCCAGGGCCATTCTACTTCTGAGCTACACCCCTAGCCCTATTCTATTAATTTTGAAACAGGGTTATGGCTTAGTTGCTGAGGGGCTCCCTAAGTTTCTAAAGCTGGCCTCAAACCTGCGATCCTCCTGTCTCGGCCTTCCAAGTATTGGGATTATAGAATTGTGTCACCATGCTCGGTTTATAAATGTATTTTTTATGGCAAAAATGGTCAGTAAGAAATTACAAAAAAGGATATAATTCACAAGAAAGGCACCAAAATTTAAATACCTAGAAAAAATTAAGAGGAAGTATACAAGGGTTGAGTTTTTAAAAATCTACTTAAGAGTCAGGCGTGTAGTGCGTGCTTGTAATCCCAGCATTTGGGAGGCTGAGACAGGAGGATTGTGGTTTGTGGCCAGCCTCGGCTACTTAGTGAGGCCCTTTGCAACTCAGTGAGACCCTGTTTCAAAATAAAGAATTAAAAAAATAGGGCTGGGATGTATCTCAGAGGTAGACTGCCTCTGGGTTCCATTCCCAGTACTGCAAAAAAAAAAAAATCTATTTAAGGATATAAAACATATAAATGAAAACACACAGATTCAATATAAACTCTCACCAAGTTATATAAAAATATTAAAATTCTCATGAATTTGGGAAGAAAGAGGACTTGATAAAATTTCAAATGAATTTTACATAAGAATACCAGGATATTTTTTAAAAGAGAAGAGAGGTGCCTTGCTGCCCTGTCGAGGACAGAAGCTTCAGTGGCCACACTGAAGCTGACCACACTTACTGACCATTTCACTCCCAAATGGAAAAATAGAACAACCAGAAAGAGAGAAGAAGCAAAGTCCAGCTGGGTGTGGAGATGCGCACTTGTAATCCTAGTGCTTGGGAGGCTGACAGAAGGCCACAGGGTCGAGGCCAGCCTCAGCAACTTTACAAACTCATCAAGCTAAGCATGGTGGCGCACGCTTGTGATCCCTGTGCTCGGGAGGCTGCGACAGCAGGGGCGCAGGTCGCGGCCAGCCTCAGCTACTTAGTGAGGCCCTCTGCAACTTAGGGAGACCCTGTTTCAAAAAAAAAGAATAAAATAGGTCTGAGAGTAGAGCTTGGAGCTAGAAGGCCCCTGAGTTTCATCCCAGTGCCACCAAAAACAAAAGCAAAAACTGCAACAATTCAGTGAGCCCCTTTTTCAAAATAAAAAATACAATAGGGCTGGGGTGTGGCTTGAAGATAAACCCCCTTGGGTTCAATCCCCATTTAAAAAAAAAAAAAAAAAAACAGCCCTTGGAATCAGGAAGGTCAGCAGTAAGGCCAGTAACAGCAAGCCAGCCCGCCGCCTGTGACACGGTTCTTCAGCCCCTGTGGGAACGATCTGCACTGCCCTTCCTGAAGCACCCTGGCCTCCAGCTCATGTTCTCATGTCCTTCCTGTCTCCCTGGCATGTCTTTACAGCCTCCTCTTAGGGGTCCTCTGCGACTCTCACATCATGAGACGGTGCAGAGGACTTCCCCGGTCTGTCACTTGCTCCCGGGACGTCGTGGTCCCTCCCGCAGGGCCGCGGCCCGCACCTGCCTTCTAGCCTACTCCAGACTCAGCCACCACTGAATCTGCATCCAGCCCTACATGGTGCCTAGTCAGAGCAGAACTGCCCATTTCTCCAAGTCCAACTCCGCTCCTCCTGCAACTTTCTCACACCTCTGTGAGGCCCTTCGTTCTTCCTCCAGGTGCAGTGCAGGGCCTCCAGCCAGCCCGGGCCTTTACTTCACGGCCCACATCCAATCTATCAGCAGATCCCACCTATGTCCTTGAACATGTCTCACCAAGTCTGCCTCTGTTTCCCTGCTATGAGACCTGGAGGTCTGGCCTGCTCTTCAAACTTACCACGCCCCTTCTTTATTATCAGAATAAACCCAGGGAATTTTTTAAAATCTCATTTCATTTTAATTTTTAGTACCTCCAAGCAACACTCCAAACCCTTATTGTTTTGAAACAGACCTCACTAAGTTGCCCAGCCTGGTCTCAAACCCACGATCCTCCTGTCTCAGCCTCCCGAGTACTGGGATTACAGGTGTGCGCCACTGTGTCCAACTGACCCAGAGCAATCTTGTGAAGCTTAAGTCAGAACAAATGATTGCCAAAACCCTCCAGGGTGCCTGCCTTGCCTAGCCAGTGTGTTTTGCAGCATAAGCGGCTACCTAAAAATCTGGTGGCTTCGAACAACTTTTGACTTTGCTCAAGATATTATGGGCAAAAATGTGGGCAGATCAGAGGTGCCAGGGCTTCTCAGAGGCAGGAGGCAGAAGACGCTATACCTGGTAAGGGTCACTCACCAGCCCTGCAAAGTGGCCTTCCTGATATTTTTTTATTTGCCAAAGCAGTCGCCAGACCTGGCCAGATTCAGAGGCTGAGAGACTGTGTGTCCCGATGGTGCGTCTGTTACAGTGTCAGGAGCACGTGGCACGGTGCTGTGGCCATCTCTGGGAAATGGAGTTGTCTGGGTTCACCCCGTGGGAGGCCCACAGCTCTTGCCATGACCCACGCTGTCCTGCGGCCTCCTCCGATGCTGCCGCTGGCTTCTGCACCGCTCCAGTGGCCTCTCTGCCCTACCCAGGACAGTCACGGGCAGAGGCGGGCCGGGTCTCCGCTTGGAGCTCTCTCCTGGAGGCACGAGTTACTTCCCTCTCCCGTCACGTCTCTGCCCAGTGCCACGACTTCAGGGAGCTTTCTCTGGTCGCCCTGTGTACAGTGACCCTCCCAGCCCCCGTCACGGCGCTTACCACCAGCCGTATGTTTACTTGCTCTCCCTTCCCATTAGAATAGAAGTTCCTGTCGTATCCCGAGAACCCAGAACCTCTTCTCACAGTAGGTTCTAGATAATTACTTCGTATCCCGAGAACCCAGAACCTCTTCTCACAGTAGGTTCTAGATAATTACTTCGTATCCCGAGAACCCAGAACCTCTTCTCACAGTAGGTTCTAGATAACTGCTTCGTATCCCAGAACCCAGAACCTCTTCTCACAGTAGGTTCTAGATAATTGCTTGTTGGGTGAGTTATTTGTCAGTGAATGGTTCTGGGACTCTTTGACTATTATGAGCGGAACAGAGGAGAGTAAAGCCAGATGCATAGCTAATAATTAAACCAAAACAGATTCCAGAAGGATCTCAATGTGATATATAAAGCTTGAAAATTACTAGGAAAAATTAAGGTGAATATCAAGTGCTCTTGGATACATTTGACTCTGTCAGTCAAAAAATCCCACACAAACAATAAAAAGTGAACAGTAAACTTGGAAAAACACTTCAATAGAAAATAATAACTTATTCTCCTTAGTATATAAGGAGCTCTGTCAAGTAATTTTTAATATACAAATAAACTAAGCATTTCAGAAGAAAATGTCTACTTCACTCGTAGGCCACAGCTACATATTGGAATGTTATACTACTGATAAAAGTTTAATTCTTGGATTAGTGTTAAAAATGTACATTTTTTATACAAGTAAGTACAAACTTTCCAATTGGCAATAACCTGCAGATATTAAAAGCCTTAAAAACTAGAAATTTCTCTTAATGGGTATATCTGCACACATATTGTAATGTGTCTTATCACAGCAAACGTGGAGAGAGAGAGTACATTTCCAGAGAGAGGGTGGCTTGAATTAGTCGCGGCACATCACACTGGTGTCTACTGCGCAGTCACATAAAATATGGATGTAAATCTTCTTTAGAATGTGAAAATGACTACTTTACGTTGAGAAGTTTAAAAAGCTGGATAAAACTTAGCATTTGTAACATGCCTGTACCTGGGTCGGTGTATGAACAGACCAGGTGAGTTAGCTGGACTAGGGGATGTGGACATACTACTAGAGGCCCACCCGGACCTCGGCATGGGTCTCCCAGGGCTGGGACCACCCGACAAGCTTTCTGTGGTTGTTGCCATTCTTTTCACTTATTAATTTTGCTGCAAACTTATGACAAAGAATCAGGGTTTTTTTTGGCTAGCGGATCGTTTTCTGTGTTGCAAATAAGCTGTACTGAAAACAAAAGTTTAAGAAAAATATTTGAGACTATAGAGAACTGAGAAAATCTTAACTATTAACCCAATTTCCCCTTTCATTATGAAAAGGTTAACAGGATTCAACCTTATTTGCTTATTTATTTATGGCATTGGGGATTTAACCCAGAGGCACTCAACCACTGAGCTACAGGCTTAGTACTTTATATTTTAAGACACGGTCTCCATAAGCTTCCCAGGCAGCCTCAAATCTACAGTCCTCCTGCCTCAGTCTCCCAAGTAGCTGGAATTGCATGCCTGTGCCACTGAGCCGCAGCTCAACTTTTAAAATTTTAATAATATTCTTTATCTAACCAAACCATGAAATATACTATCATTTTAAATGTGTAATCAATATAAAAACATTACATGATATATTTTTCATTAATTGTCTAATACTAAATCTTCAAGTTGTATCAGCTACAGTGTGTGTGTGTGTGTGTGTGTGTGTGTGTGTGTGTGTGTGTGCTGCTGGGGTGGAACCCAGGGGCATTCTTCCTCCAAGCTACACCCCCAGCCTTACTTTTTTCCTTTATTTTGAAAAAGGGCTCACTGAGTTGGGGAGAGCCTCACTAAGTAGCTGAGGCTGGCCTTGAACCTGCAATCCTCCTGTCTCAGCCTTCCGAAAGCTGGGATGCCAAGCGTGCCCACCTCGCCCGGCTTGTACCAGCTACATTTTAAACACTCAACTGCCAAGTGAGATCGGTAACCACCTTACTGGACAACAGTGACCTAGTTACTCATTGGCTTTCAGTATAAACTGCCCTGCACTTGACTCAGTTTTGAACTAAGCTGAGAATATACAGAACAGTTTTTTTGTTCTGTTTTGCTTTGCTTTTTTGAGACTTCTCTTAATTTCCCAGCCTTTTTTCCCTCTTTCTCTCTCTTGAGACTCACTGTATCTCATTGGTCTTTCTATTTGACTAAGCCTGAATGTAGATTAAACTACCCTCTCCCTTTCTGCCGTGGAGCAGTACTGGGCTTTTGTTTCTTCTAGATTTGTGCTCTTTCCCTCTTCATTTTCTCCACTCACTTAAGAAAGTGCTATTCTTCAAATTGGGCCATGGCGACGCCATGATGCTTTGTCTTGTGAGTACACTGCAGAACGGCTAGATCGAGCCGCTACCACACGCTCGCTCCCCGCGTCCACGTTTGGGGGAGAGCATTCAAACCTGCACGCAGTGCACGGCTGTTCTGCCACAAGTAGTCCTCCTGTCTACCTGCAGCGTAGTCCACTTTTAGCTGCATCTGGTGGGCTCAGAAGGAGAACCGGTTCTCTAAGATGGGTGTGCGGTGCCGGGCCTCCCTCGGGGCAGGTGCAGTGCGCAGGGAGCCCGGGCAGGGCGCTGTCTCGGCCTGGCGCCTTCTCTAACTGGCTAGACAAGGCACGGCCACAGATGCAGGGAGGTTCCTCCAAGCCGGCTCTCGCCTCCAGTACTGTACTGAGTACTGTAGGTGCTCAGTAAACTTCAGCTTCTGCTGTGACTGTGACTCCGGCATGCAGTTGGGAGAGCTTAGCAGTTCCCGCGCTCAGTCGCTGCACCTTCGCGGGACGCAGGTCACTCCGCTGTGGTGTATGGGGGCAGCGTGCCACTCTCTCCCCCGTGTGACTCGTAAAGGTAACAGACAGCGGGGCAGCAGAGACGCTTCAGAAATCTATTTTCCATGGCACTTCTTCCAGGGAGCTGCACCGACATCCTATCAGCAATTCTAAGCTGCAAGTCAGGCCCATCCCAGCATCTTCCGGGCCGGGAAAGCACTGCGGATACGTTGGGCCAACCTTCGCTTGGCTTCAGCTAAAAAACAAAGCAGTCAAGTATGTCCCCGCACCTGAGTTTCACAGGATTAGTGGGATGCCTGTTCTTGAGACCACCTTTTTCATTTTTTGTTTTTAATGGTGTATTTATGATCTGGGGTTAGAGAAATGTGGAGCTGAAAGCATTACTGTGGAATTTCTGGCCATTAGTTTTATGAGTCTGTTATTCAATCTACTGTTGCCTTGCCTGCAGTTCTATTTCTGTGCTTTACAGAAGGTTTAACCATCTTTGTTTTAAATATAAAAATCATCAAACTTCTCCTAATGTAAGAAAATATATATAATATATAATTATAATTATGTAATTATAAATAATATATAATACGTAATTATATATAATGGTCAGAAGTTTATTCTTTTTTTTTTTTTTTGGTACAGGGGATTGAACTCAGAGGCATTCTGCCTCAGAGCTACAGCCCCAGCCTTGTTATTTTTTATTTTTTGTTTTAAAACAGGGTCCCACTAGGTTGCTGAGGCTGTCCTCCTGTCTCAGCTTCCCAAGCCCTGGGATTACAGATGTGCAGTCATGCCCAGCTTGCAGTTAACCTTCTTGACTGACAAATGCCTCTCGCATCCCAGCTGCAGTGGTCCATGCCTCAGCCAGGTTTTCCCAGGCAGCAGCACATGACCAAGGAAGCTGGGATACTATGCCCCATGAGTGGCTCACAGACTCCTAGGAGAACTCTGGGGTATGCTGTCCTCTGTGGCTTTGTGGACAGCAGCGTTCGAAACTGCCTCTTGGTACCCAGAGGCTTTTCCTTTTGGGACAGTGCATCACAGGCCATTGGTGTAAGATTTTCAGGCCGCAATCCCCCAGCACAGCTGAGGTTGTCCAGCCCACAACCGATGGGCCAGGAGGAACAGGTGTCTTCTTCCTCATACTCATACCTGTATCAGCATCTCGCCGAGCCCCGGGCCCCTGGTGAACCTTTCAGAGCAGGTATCTCTTACTTTGTGCATAGCACAGGCCTGGATAGGGGGAGGGGCTGGGCTGGCCTGGCCTGGCATACAGCTGTCCTGCAGCCTGAGAACTGGCATGGAGCCCCATCCACAGAGCATCTTTGAGTACAGTTCGTTTTAGGAAGGATAACATCTTCAAACCGAGAACCTAGCAATATTCCATCGTACTAGAAATATTGGTGAACTAAAAATAATAATCAGCCTACCCAGATTTGGAGATAACTTTCTTTTGTTCTGTTTTACATGCTACATAACCTCAATTAAGAGGGAGTTTCTGAAAGTGTCCCAGCAGTGACACTTGTCCACAACACACCTTTCCATAAAAGTACAGCCATATTTGGCAGAACTATGTAAAGGCCAAGAATGAAGGTTTTATAGTGGAACTCAAATCCCAGCTGAACCATCAAGTATAAAATAATATTAATCAGCTAGACATGGTGGTGCATACCTGTAATCCCAGCACTCCTTAGGAGGCTGAAACAGGAGGACTGCAAGTTTGAGGCCAGCCTCAGCAACTTAGCAAGATCCTGTTTCTAACTAAGGAATAAAAAGGGCTGGTGGTGCAGCGTGGAGGTTCTTCCCCAGCACCAAAGATAACAACAATGATAATATCAGTAACAACGATAACAGTCGCCGAACACTTTCTGTGTGCCAAGCACTAAGCCAGGCGACTGCGCAAAAGTGCTTCTCTGGGAGTCTTGGTTCACTCTTCAGTTACAATAGGGATCGTGGGGCAGCTCTCATCTGAGTTGTGAGGCCTTCACGAGGTTGTACGCGGTGCATTCAGGGTTCCTGCAACGTACTAAACACTCAGTGAAAAGCAGCCGTTTTTATTATTTAGATACTGGACCTGCGTCAACCTTAACACACCAATTACTTGAAGAACTAGTCAATGAGACACACTGGGAAGAGGGTTAATTCTGCAGACTGGTGGAGCATTCTGTGAATTACACTAGTAATTTTCTAAATGGCTCTGAGCAACCTGGAAAAGAGCGCACACGTGGCGGAGCCGCTTTGACTTCCCAGAGAGCAAATTGCCGGTGGGGATGGCCTGACCGCTCGCTCCCAAGTGGACTGTGATGCACACACGCGCGCACCTACGTGTTAAAACTCAGTCGCCAGGAAAGCCACTGGCCCATGTTTGTGCCGAAGTAGCCCAGCTTTTGTGCCCTGAGGGGCTGCCAAGTACATGATTTACCTTTTATGTACTGTCTCCCCCAGGGGCCTCCATCCTGAGTTGGTAGCAAGCAGGTACATAGCCACAGGATACAGTGGTACCTGCCTCAGCTCCCTGCAGGAGGGGACCATCAGGTAAAGTAGGTCCACCCCGGCGACAAGAGAGACGACACGGGGGCTCCGAGCGGCAGCCAGACCCGTTGCTAGCACCCGGCTCTGCCCGCGGCGGTTCTCGGGCAGCAGCCCGGACTCCTGCCTGGACTCCTAGACAGCTGCTCAGGGAAATAGAGGCGACAGATGGACTGGAGGGGCCTGACCGTTGACCCTGACCTCTGATCCCCCTCCCCCCTTTGTCCTCCAGAAATGTGTCCCCAGGAAGGATAAACAAGTCATTTGTTTATCCTCAGCACGGAGACCTTGGAGGTCTTCTGCTCTGACTGCAGGCTTCATCCCGCTCAGCAGGCCAGCAGTCATTGATTCCGCTCAGCATCCAGGCCGTAGCCGGCTTCCTGGCCTCCGGTGGGCCCAGGCCTCTTCCAAGGAGCTGTGGTTTTCTGGAAGCCCTGCAGTTGTCTGAGACCAGCTGCTCTGCAGTTCCAGCCTTGGACTCTGTTTGCCTGCAGGCGCCGTGGATAAATCTAAGACTTTGACTTGAGCATTCTCGGGATCATAATTCTCGTGTTCAGGGCCTCCTCTGGGCCAGATAACAGGAGCCAGCATTTACTAACCTCTGGTGGCATGGGACTGGAGGCAAGCTCCGGGAAAGCCATTGCTGACCTCTGCCCTTCCCTGGAAGCTCACTGGTCTTCCTTTTCGCTTTTTTTTTTTTTTTTTGAGATACTGGGGATGGAACCCAGGGACATTCTACCTCTGGGCTAGGTCCCCATGCCCCCAGCCATTTTTATTTTTTATTCTGAAACAGGGTCTCCCTAAATTGCTGGTGCTGGCCTTGCTAGGTTATTGAGGCTGGCTTTGAACCAGGGTCCTCCTTCTCAGCCTCCCAAATATTAGGATTACAGGTGTGTGCCACTATGCCTGGCCGCCTGAGTCTTTCTTAACTAGCCACAAAGACAAGAGCCTGTCTCATGAAGCTGGGCGCTGTGGCATATGACTGTAATGCCATCACTTGGAAGGCTGAGACAGGAAGATCATAGGTTTGAGGCCAGCTTCAGCAACTTAATAAGGCCTTGTTATAAAAGGGCTGGGAGTATAACTCACGCCTAGAATAATCCTGGGTTCAATTCCCCAGTAACAACAACAACGACGACTGTGTGTTATAAGAATGATGTAGTAGAGAGGAAGAAAGAGGAATGGACACAGAGAAGAGGAGTGGTTTTATCTGTAGCTGCTATAAAGGGGCCCTCCGCTGAGGAAGGGGAGGAGGACAGCCTGCAAGCCCTACTGTTCCGATGGGCGCTGCTGCTGCCGCCGGAGGTGGGCTCCATCTGCGCGGTGCTGCCGGCCGCTGCTGGGCCCGTGCCTCCGCTGGGCAGGAGCCTGCTCTGGCTGCTCTCAGCTCTTGTTTATTCAGCTGCTCAGAGCCCTCCTGCAGGAGGGGTGGTGAGGCGCTGAGGTCAAGCGATGCAGGGCCTGCAGAAGAGCCCGGCCTGGCTCTTCCTGTGGCTCCAAGCAACCCCGGGGCCCTGGACAAGTGTCCTTCCGTGTCTGAGCCCATATTCCTTACCCATCACATGGGAACAACCAGGGCACCTCTCCCCATGCGAGCAGAGGTGTGAGAGGAGGGAGCAGGCAAAGGCGGGGCCACTGGAGCCCTGAGAAGGAGCGGGGCGGGGCTTCTGAGAAGGAGCGGGGCGGGGCTTCCTGGCTGGAAAGGGCACTAGCCGCCTGCAGGCACACACCTGTGATCCCAGTACTGGGGTGGGTCAGGAGAACTGCAGGTTCAAGGTCAGCCTGAGCCATCCTGGGAGGCCCCTCAGCATCTTAGTGAGATCCTATTTAAAAAAAAAATAGAAATGGCTGGGGATGTAGCTCATAGGGAGAGTCCCCCTGCCTTCCATCCCCAGTACCTAAATAAATAAACAAACAAATAAGTGTAAAAAGGGCTGAGGTTGTAGCCCTGTGGTAGAATGCCCTTGTGTTCAACGTCCAGGACAAAAAATAAGGAAAAGTAAAACAAAATGCTGATCAGGGATGCTGGTTTTTCGAGCAGCTCAGTGGTGGGCACTAAACACCGGTGATGCGGGTCACTATTCCTCTGACTGGACGAGCTTTGACTGGACACTACGTCTTGGAGACGAGAGGATGCTGCATATGGTAGTGCCACCTGGAAGAACAGCCAGCAGCACCCTGGAGCCTGGAGGAGCGGCTGGCAGCTCCCTGGGCACATCCACGCATACCCACCCTCTCAGACTTTAAACAACTTTGATTAATAATACCTTCCTCTGCACTGTGTCTACACAATTCCACCTTTTTATTTGGAAAGAACTTAAATAAATATAGAAATAAAATATTCAATTATTGAAAACAGAAACAAGACAAATATAATTGGTTTGAGAGGCTTGTGCTACAAAAATTCCCCAGGGCCACAGACTACAGTTTATTTTTAAAAAATCACGGGCTTATATTTCTACATTTCTTATGCGATAATTTTGAGTTTCTCAGGGGGGAAATTGTATTATTGAAAGAAAAATAATTATGACAAGTGTTAAAGATTAGTGAGCCAGATTCCCCTGGTGGGCCAGCAGCATCCCAGGAGTACGTTAAGTGCCTTAGAAAGTACCGTGAACTCCTGTCATGGAGTAAATTACTGCTGCGACGCTAACAAAGACCCTCGTGGGCTGCGGAGTTCACTCGGCTTCCCAAAGCTCAGGTCCCAGTCTTCACGCAGCGTTTGTGTCCTGTGAGAATTCGGATCTGCGTTCATCACATCTACTCTGTCTGTGAAGGCTGTGCATTTCTTCAAGAGTAGACCCATATCTCTGCAATTGCCACTGGCAGCCAGCCAGGTCCATGCACCGGAGAGCCCTGCAAACGCCCCTCAGGCTTCTTGACGAGAACAGGCGTTGCCCAGATCAATGCCCAGATTGTCCTGAGAACAGTGCTTCTCCTCCTGCGGAAAGAGCCTTACAGCCTCCTGACAAGCAGCAGTACCGGTGAGGAGACAATCCAGCCATCTGCCTGCATTCCCGAGCATTACACGTGACGTAGGCCACACACACAGCTTGTGCAGGAGTCCAGCGCGTCCTCCCAGGCAGCTAAGCAGGCAGCAGTCTCATCTCTTGTTTGGTAACACAAAGGTACTAGATGTGAAAAATAAACCCCAGGCTGGCAGTGGTGGCCCACATCTGTAATCCAGTACTTAGGAAGCTGAGACAGAAGGATCTGCCACGAATCCTCCTCAGCTACTTTAGTGAAGCCATTTGCAACTTAGTGAGACCCTGTTTAAAAATAAAGAATAAAAATTTCAAGTCGGGCCAGGCGTGGTGGCGCAGGCTTGTAATCCCCGCGCTTGGGAGGCAGAGACAGGAGGATTGTACAGGTTCGAAGCCAGCCTCGCTGGCTTAAGAGACCCTGCTTTCAACTTAAAAAAAAAAAAAGTATAAAATAGGTCTGGGAGTGTAGCCTGGAGGTAGAAGGGTTTCCAGGAACCCCAGTACCACCACCACAAAAAAAAAAAAAAAATTCAAGTTGGGCGTGGCGGCATACACTTGTAATCCCCGCGCTTGGGAGGCTGAGACAGGAGGATCACACAGGTTTGAAGCCAGCCTCAGGTACTTAGTGAGGCTCTCAGTAACTTAGTGAGACCCTGTTTCCAAATAAAATATAAAAATAGGTCTGGGAGTATAGCCTGGAGCTACAGAAAGCCTCTGGGTTCCACCCCCAGTACCACACACACACACACACACAAAAAAAAAAAAAAAAAAAAATTCAAATAGCTCAGAGGTAAAATGCCTCTGAGTTCAATCCCTAGTACCACAAAAGAAAAAACAGTGTGTGGGAGGGCTGGGGTATAGCTTAGTGATGTAGCTCTCCTAGGTTCAATCCTCAGTGCCCCTCCCAAAGTCTGAACATCTAGTCCAGAAGACCCTATCCCTCCCCTCTCACTCCCTTCCATGATGCAGCTTCACGGTTACACGTTTTCATCCACACAACACCTTCCTTTGCTAGTCCCTTGAGTTGGAGAGCATCCACCTCCGGCATCCCTGCCCACCTCCATTTCCAGTCCCCACAGTCGGCTTCTCCTTTACCAGTCACTGAGCAGGCGTGCGGCAGCAAGTCCTCCCAGCTCCGTGGAGCGGAGGGCCCGGAGCACAGGCACGAGACGGCTCAAGTCGTATTTACAGATTCTTCAAGATGGACGTAGAGGATTAAACTCAGTAACACCAACCCTCTCCTCCCAGGATACTGGACACACCCAGAGCCTGACATTTCTGTTACTATCTTTGTTCTTCTTGGGTTTATATTAGAAACTTACAGTGTTATACTAGATCTCCACTTCTTGGTTCATCAGCCTTTTGACCGTATCTTGCTTGATGCCCCACTTTTATTTATTTATTTATTTATTTATTTATTTATTTATTTATTTTTGGTGGTACTGGGGTGGAACCCAGAGGCTTTCTACTTCTGGGCTATACTCCTAGACCTTTTTTATATTTTATTTGGAAACAGGGTCTTACTGAGTTGCTGAGAGCCTCACTAAGTAGCTGAGGCTGGCTTCTAACCCATGCGATCCTCCTGTCTCCGCCTCCCAAGCGCAGGGATTATAAACTTGAGCCACCACGCTTGGCATCCCACTTTTTAAAAAAGATACATTTATTGCCCTCTCCTTTCTCCACCTCAACCGCCTTCCTAGTCACAGTGTGTTCAGACAGATGTTCACTTTTTATTTCAGCTTGAGGTTGTAAGCAGGTCTCCGTGACCTGTTCATATCCTGATCAGTCAAGCATGAGAAGTTTTGTCTTTGTTGCTTTTTGTTTGGTGAGTTGGTTTTTGATACTGGCAGTTAAATCCAGAGACAGTCTACCTCTGAGCTACTCCCCCAGCCCTGTTTATTTTATTTATTTATTTTTATTTTACAGTATCAAGGATTAAATCCAGGGACATTCTACCTCTGAGTTACACTCCTAGCTCTATTTTAGTTTTTACTTTGAAACAGGGCCTCACTAAGTTGCTAAAGCTGGCCTTGAACCTGCAACCTTCCTGTCTCGGCCTCCAAAGGAGGCTGGGATTGCAGCCATGCACTAACATACTGTCTCGGCCTCCAGAGGAGGCTGGGATTGCAGGCATGCACTAACATACTGTCTCGGCCTCCAGAGGAGGCTGGGATTGCAGCCATGCACTAACATACTGTCTCGGCCTCCAGAGGAGGCTGGGATTGCAGCCATGCACTAACATACTGCCTATTTCTTATTTTGAAACAGGCTCTCACTTAGTTGCTGAGGGTTTCCCTAAGTTGCTGAAGTTGGCCTTGAACCTGCAACCTTCCTGTCTCAGCCTCCCAAGTACAGGGATGACAGGCAGGCACCAACATATGGGGCTATTTCTTATTTTGAAACAGGCTCTCACTAAGTTGCTGAGACTGTCCTCAAGCCTGCAATCCTCCTGTCTCAGCCTCTAAATTACTGGAATTACAGATGTGTGCTAGAGTGCCCTGGCTTCAGTTGACTTTTCTCTTTGTTTTTATACTGTAATATTGGTGCCTCTTAGTTTGCTTCGCTTAGGAATTATGGCCTTGTGATACATTTAGATTTGTGATACTTTCTCTCCCGTGTGATTCTCAGAGTTCCCAACTGGTGTTGTTTTCTTCTGTTATCTGCCCTTGTGACTACTTTTCCCCAAGTCTGACTCTGCTAGTAAGTCCTCTGCTGCAGGACCTGGGTTCCTGGTCCCCACCACCCCAGCTTCCACCCCATCTGCACGAGGCCGCCCAGCCGCTGCGTAACTGTCAGGCTGTGGCTTTCCTCGCTGCTCCCAGGGGCCAGGACTGGGACCCCAGCATTGGTCCCTGCAGTTTCTCTCTTACACCATTTTTCTAGCGTCTATCTTCAGATACCCTTAGAAAAAGAATGAATGGAGAATAAACTTTCCGAGATCTTTATGTCTGAGCATGCCACAATTCTATGCTCACACTTAACTGGTACCTGGGTCTAGGAGCCTCTAAGTTCCTCTGTCCCCTGGATATCTGCACGCTGGGCCATCAGAGTGTCTAGGCATGACTGCTTCTTCAGTGATTGCTCTGGGCACATGCAGCCCTTAAGTCTAAAGAATTTTTTCCTTCAGCTGTGAACATTTTTCCTCAAGTATTTCTCTGTTTTTCTTTTTTTCATGTCTAAGTCTGTATGCTAAACCTTCTAGTCTGATTTCTACGATCTTTCAAATAGTGTCCAATTTTTTTTTACCTTTACTTGCATTTTGAGAGTGTCCTGGGTTTATTTTTCTAGAACTTTAAATAAAAACTTAAAAAATATAAAGAGGGAAAGTTGTTTTTTAAATCTGTGAACACTCCCCTTTATTTTGTTTCTTTCTCTCAGTTTTTTCTTGTTTCAATAAGTTAACACTTATTGGTCACCTAAGGAATTTTCTAAATATTTTGTTTTAAATTTCAGAGTATAATATTTTATTTTGGGGGTAGGAATACTGGGAATTGGACTCAGGGGCATTCTGTCTTTGAGCTATACCCCCGGCCCTTTTTTTATGGTACTGGAATGGAACCCAGGGTCGTTCTACCTCTGAGCTATGACCTCAGTCCTATTTTAGTCGTTATTTTGAAACAGAATCTAAGTTGCAGAGGACCTCACCAAGTTGCTGCGGCTGGCCACAAACCTATGATCCCTCTGTCTCAGCCTCTCAAGTACTGGGATTACAAACATTTTCACCACACTTGGCTGCCCTCTAGCCCTTTAACTATTATTATTATTATATTATTATTACTATTACTATATTATTACATTATTTTGAAACAGACACTCACTAAGTTACTGAGTTCTTTCTAAATTACGGAGGCTAAACTCACACCTGTAACCCTCCTGTCTCAGCCCATAAGCACTGGGATTACAGGCATGCACTTCTACTCCCAGCCAGCGTGGAGTATTTTCTCTGTAATCCCTGGTATTAACACGCGCGCTCTCTTTTCTTGCTTGCCTGTTCTCTAGGTCATTCTCATTTCTTTTTCTCCTTTAGGTTGCCATTTTCTTTAGGTCCCTGGTGATTCTTGGTTTTCCATTTCATTGCTAAGAGAAGGATTACGTGACTTGTATGTGCTTACCGTTAGGTCTATGTTTGGGCTCTGACCCTCTTGCAGGACTGTAAGTGGGGGAGGTATGCTTGCTAGGAAGCTCTGCTTGTAATGGCTAAAGTAAGGAGGGTTTTATTCCTGTGCTCCAGTAGAAAGCAGATGCTCAGAAGCCTGCCAAGGGCAGACAGCTAGCCAGTGACGAAGCCAAGATTTAAACTGAAGTCTGCCTCATGAACGTCCATTCTCATCCCACAAAACCAAACAACTGTCAGTATAGAGTAGAAGGTAGTGTATGAATCATCAGCTCAATTTTCTTTAAATACAGACTTTCATAAGCTATACAGTCAATGCTGAACCTCTCCACCTATATAACATGACATTTTTTCTTCTTCTTAAGCAATTAATCTACTCCTTTCTATTAAAGAAAATTAGATAATCAAATTTCACTCAGTCAGAAGGCAACTCAGTAGAATTAATAGTTTCAGAGGAACTATGTGCTCTATAAAAGGATGGAAGAATTTATCTTTGGAGTAGACAAACCACTAGTAACATTTTTAAAAATGACTTTTAGCCAGGTGTGGTTGCACATGCTTGTAATCCTAGCATTCAGGAGGTGAAGACCGGAGGATCAGTTTGCAGACAGCCTCAGCTACTTAGCAAGGCCCTTTGCAACTCAGTGAGACCCTGTTTCAAAAAAACATAAAGACTAAAAAAATAGGACTGGGGTCTAGCTCGGAAGTAGAATGCCCCTGGGTTCCATTCCCTGTACCACAAAATAAAATAAAACAAAATAAAATGACTTTTAGTAAATGTTAAGAAAGCCATACTCTTCCTAATCCTAAAGTTTCTTCTGATTATAAAGGTTATAGCCATTTCATTTATTTTAGACTCATTTTTGAGAAACTGTTGACAACGTACAAATATTTTATTGGAAAAGTATCTTGTACAATTCAAAATAACTCTTACTGGTCACCTAAGGCATTAAACATTGGTTTCTTCCTTCAATGTTGCCTTCACCTCCCTGGGAGATGGTGGTATCGGGTCTATGATCAGAACTCTCCCGTTTAAGTACGTTTGACTCGTGTTGGGACACAGGAAATAAAACAGTCTTCTTTGCAGCAGGTTTACTCAGAGCCCCCTTGCTGCTGATGCCCACCGTGAATCTCTAAGGGATCCCAACTTTGGGAAATGCACATTTTGGAAAATGCTCAGTTTAGAAAACTCACATTCTGAGAAATATTGACTTCTTAAAGAGCCATTTTGCTCTCTTCTCTCCAGAGAAAAATGATTCTCAGTTACTCACACCTGGGCAGTTCCAATCCAAGATCAGATGTTCAGTTTTTATTTCTATAGGTTGAGCAGTCTCGTATTCCTCTATATTCTCTGCCTCTCTTCTCTGGCCACCTTGTGAAATTTCCCTACACATCTTTAAGTGATACATCCCAATGCCTTAGTTTCTTCCTATATAAAATGTTTACACCATAACACGTTAGGCTTTAGTGAGAAATAAAAAATGTTAGCCTATTCTCTACATGAAGGTGGTAATAACGTTGAAATAAAATCCCTGATTTGGGAGGCTCTTTCACGATCATCTGGACACTTAGCAAATCATTCCCCATTTCATCAACAAAATTAAAAGAGTGCAACCATGGAGGCTCAAGAGCAGAGAACGCACTAGGAAGGTGTTTCGAGGATTCGTTTTGCGCAGATGTGAAGAGCCGCTTTACACGGTGCGACTCGTCATGATGCCCACCGACCAGACGGTCATCTCCTCAGCTTTGGCAAACATCATGTGCTTGTGATGATTTACTGACACTTCCTCTCGCCACGCGATTAGCTGTGGTTCCCTTGCCCACCCATCATTCTGGTGGGTCGTTCTTGTCCCTGGCGCTTTCCTCTTTGATTAGAATTAGTCCATTCTCTGCTGGATCCTTTGTGACCCAGCTCAGAGTCTTAACCACTTTAGATGCTCCGCAATCAACTTATTCACCCAGTCCATATGCTCTGAGCACTTAGTGTGCTAAGCGTGGCCCTGGGTGGCTGGCTAGAAGTGTACAGAGCACGTCTACGCACTCTCCACTTACCTGCCTTCTCTGTGGGAAGCTGCTGCTGTTGGCTTCATGACCGGCCTTCCTCCACTGTCACCTTCGTTGGGATTTCACTCCGTCAGCGTTCTCACAACTCTTGACGCACACAGAAGGAACTTAGAGGAAGGAAGGTTTGTTTTCCCCAGGTCCTCGGGCGTGGTGATGGGGAGCAGAGAGAGCAAAGGGATGGAGTAAGGGATGTACCTATAAGACATGATCCCCGAGGCCACACCCCAGGGACCCACCCCCATGGCCAGCTCCAGAGCACACGATCCCAGGGACATCTGACTTTCAAACCCTAACACCTTCGTACCAGAATCTCATTTTACTTATAACATTTTATTTTATTTACATTTTATTACTGGGGATTGAACCCAGGGTCATTCTACACCCTCAGCTCTCTTTTTTTTTTTTTAATTTGAAAACAGGGTCTCACTAATTTTCTGACAGTATCACTAAGCTGCTAAGGCAGGCTTCAAACCTGTGATTTTCATGTCTCAGCCTCCTGAGTGCTGCTGGGTTTACAGGTGTGTGTCACCATGCCCAACGGTCATACCTAAATCTTCACATTAACAGTTCCTGAATCTATTTCTATCCATTCTTAGACTGGTTAGAGTAGTATAAAAGGCAAAGGTGGCATGGAAAGACTCTTCAATCCCATGATAATTTTCTAAAGCTACATTTTAATTTTCTCAAGAAGTCAAAAGTAAATTTATTTCCTCTCCTCAGATAAGTAAGAGTCACTGCAAGTGTCTGGATAGCCAGGTGTGGTGGTGCATGCCAATATCCCAACGCTTGGGTCGCTGAGACAAGAGGATCAAATGTTCAAGGACAACCTCAGCAATGTAGCAAGAGTCTTAGCAACCTAGCAAGACCCTGTTTCAAAATGAATATAAGCAAAGGGATGAGGTTGTAGCTCAGAGGTAGAATGCCCCTGAGTTCACTTCCCAGTACTATTAAAAAAGTATTTGGATAAACGTGGATCTTGCCCTTCATGGCTTTGGCTGGACAAGTACTCACAGGAAAACAAACACACAAGCAAAAGGACAGAGCTTGTCAAGAAAGCAAGGGCATGGAGGGGCTTGCCAAGGTTAGGGTCCCGTCTCATTTGGCCTCCGTAAAATACTCTCAAGTGCAGCCATTTCCGTGGCGGGTCTGCGGTTGGGCTCGTAGAACTTAGATGGGGTGAATTCTGTGACGTAGTTATCCACGCTGAGATATTGTGAGAACATGCGTTCTGGTTGGATGTAGAGGTTGGCTTTTCAGTCGTATACTTGCAGGAGCATCGCCTTCTACACGATTCACTCGAACCCTCTCTAAGGAAATCCGTATCAGGATCTTACACTGTTCTCTCTTAGGGACCGTTTACTAACCTCCATCGTCCTCATGACTGTTCTCACCCAGTTCTGAAGGGATGGTTTAGTGCTTGCTAACATGTTTGTCTTAATTAGGCTCCTTCCCCATCAGGGTAGTCTACAGAAGCACAATTGACTCCATTCTAACATGGCAAGTGTGTTAGTAACTAGTAAACGTATTAACTCGGTGGAGATCCTTTCAAAGTCCACGGTCGCTCCCTCCGCAGTAAGCTGAAGCTCTGAGTTTCTCAGCCTAATATCCTGGCGCCCACAGGCTCTAGGAATGGCTGTGGGTCCCAATGCTGGCTAGGGGCCTCCAGTAAACAGTTTGTGCCTGTAAAACCCAGTTTCCCTCCTGTAAAACAGGGGTACTGAAGCGCCTATCTCAATCGGTTGTCAAGGGAGAGAGAGTGTGTATTGCCTGCCACTTGTCAACAGCCAATACTTGTTAGCAACTACTGAGCCACAATTAACCACTGTTAAACTCTCGTTTTGGAAAGTTTGGCCAAGAATAACATGACATTGTTTGCTGCTTTTATTGACTTTTCACTGGGCTTTGACTCTGGGGTCAAGACCAAGTTAGGATCTGAACAGCATGAGGTCAATGGGAAACTGGCTGCTGGTGTTAAACGAACCCGCTCTGCAAAGCTCTGCAGTGATGGGAGTGAATGGCCGCCTGCAGAGTTAGCAACCTCTAGACAAGTAAAACTGGGCCACGGGGCTGGAAGTAGGGCTGTGACCCAGAAGTACTTTCCACCACACACCTTTGGCCTCGCCTGTGAGCGCAGAGGAAGCCAGTCGAGCAATCAGGACAACAAGGAATGGTGGAGACTGAGATGCATGGCTAGGAGTCTCACACATCTGTATCCAGACAAGTTTTACGGCCATGTGTAGGCAAAGCCAGACTTTCCCTTAGTTAGCGTTTGTAATTGACTCCAGAAAGCCAGGAAGTAGTCCACTGGGTCCTGTGTTCTATAGCATAAACATTGCTAAGATTTGGATATGGAAAAATTACAAAGCAGGTATCTCAGGAAACCAAAGTCATGACCTAAGAGTTCCTTCCTTCCTGAAATACAACAACCAGGAAAAAAATCCATAAATAACCATTTTCAATGTAACATACTTTTCTTTGGCAGAAGTTGTGTAAACATTCAAACAGTTCAAATCAAATAATCATTCCTACTTACTCAGTGGTTACACTAGATGTATCTCTGCAATGCTATTTCATTTATTTATCAACAAAGACAGTATATCACTGGCCCATTTGATCAGCGTAGGGTATTGTGATTAGGAAGCTGAAGATGCCTAAAGTGATTTTGCTGATAGAAACAGACTTGCTGGCTCCGAATCCCATGCTCTTCACCTGTACACAGAATACCATACAATCACCCGTGAAGAAAGAGTAGGTCACCCAAACCCAAGGAAAACTTGCCTTTCACAGTACATCCGCATCTATTCAGATGACCTAAAAGATGTTTTCAAATAACTAGGATATGAAGCCATCAGGGATATAAATGTCAAGTAAAGAACCACAGATCCAAGCTCCAGACGAAGACAGAGACCAGAGAAAGGGATGTGGCGTCAGGATCACGCTTCTTCTGGGATAGACTGCAGTTTGGAGGCTACAGTCAATAGGCTAAAAACTTCTGGAACTCAGGTGATAACAATGAAGTAGGCTTCGCCAAGGGAAATCAGGTGCAGTAGATCCCCATGACTGGGGTTTGAACCCTGAAATTACATTCTAGAAGAAATGGGAGCTTTAAAGTACTAATAAGCTAGAAAAGTTAATTAGGGAAAAAGAAAGCAAGGGCAGTAATGTCCTCTGCAGCCCAGTGCCCTGGTGCTACGAGCAGGGTGGTACCCTGGGGGGCTTAGTGGAAGGAGCAAGGTCACTGGGGACAAGTCCTTGAGGAGCACTGGGACCCAGTCCCTTCTTCACTTCCCTCCTGACTGCTAGGGGGAGCAGCTTCGCAGAAGCACACACTCTCGCCATGATGTCAGGGGACCATGGACAGAAACTTCTGAACCATGAGCCAGAGGCAGTCTTTCCTTCTCTGCCACAGCGACAGAGCTAGCAGAGATGAGCAGAGAAGCCCTGAGTAATGAAGGCGAGGAATGGGGAGAGGGGTAACTTAGGGAGCCCACAAAGAGGCAGGGAGTGAACGTCACTTGAGGCGATTATGTTGAGATTTTTTTTGGGGGGGTGATTCTGGGGTTCCTGGAAACCCTTCTACCTACAGGCTACACTCCCAGACCGGTTTTATATTTTTATTTGGAAACAGGGTCTCTTAAGCCAGCGCGGCTGGCTTCGAACCAGCGCGATCCTCCTGTCTCTGCCTCCCAAGCGCAGGGATTACAAGCGTGTGCCACCACACCTGGCTATGTTGAGATTTTTGATGGTTCAGATAGGTTTCTGGTGAAATAAAACTCATCAAAATTGATAGAAAATAAACTGCAACCTATTGAAAATTTGAATCTATAATTTAAAATTTTTCTTCAAAGAAAACTTCAGACTCCTATGACTTAACTGGTGAATGCTATTATTTCTGTAAAGGAATAATTCCAATATTATGCAAATTCTCCCAGGGAATAGAAAAAGAGGTAAGCTCTCCAACTGATTTTCAGATGGCCACAGAGCATTCTTAGCAAAAGCTAACAAGATCACTTTTTTACTTTTATTTTAATTTTTTCTTTTTTCTTTTTCTTTTTTTCTTTTTTTTTTTTTTTGGTCGTACTGGGGTTCCTGGAAGCCCGTCTATCTCCGGGCTACACTCCCAGACCTATTTTATTTTTGGAAACAGGGTCTCCTAAGCCAGTGCGACTGGCTTCGAACCTGTGCGATCCTCCTGTCTCTGCCTCCCAAGCGCAGGGATTACAAGCGTGCGCCACCACGTCCGGCCAATTTTAATTTTTTCTAGTATAAGGGATTGAACCCAGAGGTGCTATACCACTGAGATCTTCACTGCCAGGCTGGCCTCAAATTTATGACCCTCCTGCCTCAGCTTCCTAAGTATCTGGGATTATAGGCATGAGACACCAGACCCAGCTAAGATCACTCCTAAGTAAGAAAATTTTATTCAATTATAAGGCTAATCTCAGGCATGATCATTGGTATAAAAGTCCCTTTTAAAAAGGAAAATTGAATCTAGAAATAAATACTTAGCAGCACCAAGTTATGTCAATTCTATGAATATAAGGCTGGTTTAACTTTCAAAAATTAATCAATGTAATTTACTACATTAGCCACTAATGGAAAATAGAATAATAAAGTATAACACTCTCAAAAGCCACAGAAAACATTTTATAAATTTTAGCATTAATTGACTATTTCAATAAAGTAAATAAGTAGGTATAAGTTTAACAAACCAGCAAGTCTTTAATCTGATAAAGGGTCTACCTAGCCAGGCATGGTGACGCATGCTTGTAACCCCAGCATTCGGGAGGCTGAGACAGGAGGATCGCAGTTTGAGTACAGCCTCAGCTACTTAGGCTCTTTTCAACTCAGTGAGAGCCTGTTTCAAAATAAAGAATAAAAAATAGAGCTAGGGTTGGGCATGGTGGTGCTTACTTGTAATCCCAGCATTCGGGAGGCTGAGACAGGAGGATTGCGGTTAGCGGATGGCCTCAGCTACTTAGTGAGGCCCTTTGCAACTCAGTGAGAGCTTGTTTCAAAAATAAGAGGACTAAAAAATAGGGCTGGGGGTGTAGCTTGGAGGTAGAATGCCCCTGGGTTCCATCCCCAGTACTGAAAAAAAAGGGGGGGGGTCTACCTAAAAGAATTCCCTACACTTTGATGGCCATTATTACTGCTTCTATTCAATATTGTATATAAAGATTCAGCTGGTGAATTAGGAAAATTAAGGAAATGGAGGTGGGGATGATGGCACCTACCTCTAATCCTTGTACCTAAGAAGGCTGAAGTAGGAGGATCACAGGTTCAAGCTCAGCCCGAGCAACTTCGTGAGCTCCTAGAAAACAAAAGAACTGCCATGTAGCTCAGTGGTAGAGTGCTCCTGGATTCATTCCTAGTATGAAAAGGGAAGGAAGGAAGGAGAAAGAAAGAAAGAAAGAAAGAAAGAAAGAAAGAAAGAAAGAAAGAAAGAGAGAGAGAAAGAAAGAAAGAAAGAAAGAAGAAAGGAGAGAGAAAGAGAAAAAGAAGAAAGAACTAGAGATGTAAGGGTTACAAAGTAAAAACCAGCCACCATTCACAGATATTATTGTTACTATATAGATAGAAAATAAAAGTGCACCCATAGGTAAATTATCAGAAAAATGGGTCAATTTAATCAAATACCAGGAGGAAAAGATCTAACAAAGTTCTAGATCTTTTTGCAACAAACTGTCAAGCACTGTTGATATAAATATGAGGAAATCTGAATAAACTCAGACAATACTGTGTTCAGGCGCCAGAAGACTCGATATTGTCGACAAACTGATCATATATGCGAGCAATTCTGGTTAAAGTGCTAGCAGGCCTCTGTGTCTGCTCAGTGTGTGTGTGTGTGTGTGTGTGTGTGTGTATTGCGTGTGTTTGTGTGACTTGACAAGCAGGCTCCAAGACAGTGTGAAACATTGGTCAGGAATACAAGATTATTTTACCGAGGAACAAGATGGGATTGCGTGACTACCAGGATCAGAGTTTGTTACAAAACTAATATAAAGGCAATTAAAGCTTGGCGCTGACCCACATGGAGACCAACAGGCCAGTGGAAGCCAAAGGGCACACAGGAAGGCCAGAGACCTCGCCCCGGCCACTTCTGCAGGACGGCTTATCCACCGTCAGGAGCCCCTCAGACTCACTCCGAAGATTAAATCAGTATCTTGGGGTGGGGCGGACCAGTGGGATTTATCTCCAGGTACTTGAAATCTGCACCTACCTCCCCAGCACATGCATGTGCACGTGTGCACACGCAGACACACACACAGACACAGAGACACACACACACACAGACACACACATACACAGACACACAGACACACACACAGACACACACACACGCAGACACACACACAGACACACACACAGACACACACACACAGACACACACACACACGCAGACACACACACACAGACGCACACACACATACACAGACACACAGACACACACACAGACACACACACAGACACACACACAGACACACACACACAGAGACACACACACAGACACACACATACACAGACACACAGACACACACACAGACACGCAGACACACACACACAGACACACACACAGAGACACACACACAGACACACACATACACAGACACACAGACACACACACAGACACGCAGACACACACACACAGACACACACACAGAGACACACACACAGACACACACACAGACACACACACACACGCAGACACACACACAGAGACACACACACAGAGACACACACACACAGAGACACACACACACACACACACCACCATATATGACTCCTTAAATTTTGATGAGTAATACATGTTTTGTTTTGTTATATGGTGCTGATGATAGAACCCAGGGGTATTCTACCTCTGAGCTACACCTCCAGCCCTATTTTATTATCTTACTTTGTGAAACAGGGTCTCTCTAAGTTGCGAAGGGCCTCACTAAGAAGCTGAGGCTGGCCACAAACTTGAGATCCTCCTGTCGCAGCCTCCCAAGTACTGGGATTATAAGCATGCGTCATCATGCCTGGCTTCCAGTCCCATTAAAAAAAAAAAAAAATTACTGACAGCTCCTGAGGAAGATGGAGAGCCAGAATTGTATCCCACTGCAGAACTCTCTCAAGCCTCATTTGCGATCTCCACCTCTGCCCACATGCCCCCCCTTCAGCCCTGCCCCCTCCCTGCCCCTTCCTGTCTTCCTCTTCTCTATCTTGAGTCCTGGAGAACCACTTCCCTCCCTCAGTCTTCCTCACCTGCACATCCGTCATCACTTTGCTTAGCAAATAAAAATCATGTTGAGGACTCCCCCAAGCGGGGAGGAACATGGAAAGTCTAGTCGCCGTCCTGCCTCTCTTCCCCTCAGTGCATTGAGCTGCCTCCTCCAGTGTGTAGAAGAACTTTTTCGTTATGAGGGGTGCCCAAGTGCCAGAGGCTTTCAGGATGTGGAGCTTCACCCCCACTAGCAGCCAGTTCTTGTACCACCAGGCTCTGAGAAGCAAGTGCCCACCAGCACCAGTGAAAAGGCGCCCCCCAAAAAATGTTCACTAGCACCCGGGCTTCCTGGGCTTGTGACCCCGGCGCGGCCACACGGGCCCGCACTTAGAAGAGTCCCGTCTTAAACTGGCACACTCTGGTAATCCCAGCATTTGGGAGGCTGAGACAGAAGGATCCAGGTTTGTGGACAGCCTCAGCTACTTAGTGAGGCCCTTTGCAACTCAGTGAGACCCTGTTTCAAAATAAAGAATAAAAAAATAGTGCTGGGGGGTAAAGCTCTGCTGCCTGAGTTTTTAGCAATTCTTAATAATTTACAAATAACATGTTCCACATTTTCTTTCTGCAAGTGAGATGGCTGAGGGAAGGGGTTCCCAGACTTGCTTGATTTTATAGCCACAAAAAAAGCAAAAACCCTCTGGTTTGAATACTCTGTGGAGAACTTTCTCTGGCTTCTCAGAAACCATTTCCTTCTTTCAACTCTCAATTGCCCCGGGTGTGCAGCTGGGTGTGCACCTGCTGTTTCACTGAGCTCTGGTGTTTGTGTCCTGCCTCTTAAGATGCTTTTCAGGGTCCTCACCACCTGCCCAACTTGCCTGGCTTTGGTGTCCTCCTCTTCCCCCCCTTTCTGTTCTTCTCCTCCTCCCCTCCTCCCCCTCTTCTGCCCTCCTTTCCTCCTCCTCCTTCTCTCTCTGTTTCTTTTCTTTTTGTTTTTTTTTGTACTGGAGGCTGAACCCAGGAACATTCTATCTCTGAACTACACCCCTAGCCTTGCTTGATTTTGAAATAGTCTGGCTAAGTTGCTGAGGTTGGCCTTGAACCTACCACCCTCCTGTCTCAGCCTCCCAAGTACTGGGACCACAGGCTTGTGTCCTTTGTCATTCTCCTCCTCCTCCTTCTTTATTCATGTGTTTGTTTCTGTGGTACTGGGGATTGAACCCAGGGCATTCTACCTCTGAGTCATACCCCAGCCCTCAGTTGCAGAGGGCCTCGCTAAGTTGCTGAGACTGGCTGGGAACCTGGGAACCTCCTCTCTCAGTCTCCTAAGTACTTGGGTTCCAGGTATTTGCCACTGCACCCAGCTCATTCTGCTTCCTAAACTGCACTTGGCCTTCCACTTCTGCACCCCTCCCCCAGCTCTGAAGGCAGCCTTGACTGCCTGGAACCTTCTGTTAGGGGATAGGATGCGCCTCTTCTGGCCCCTGTGTTCCTCCTTGGCCTCCTCCTGCCTGGATGCTTGTCCGTTACTACTTCCTGTTAGACCCGAATGCCAGCTTCTGTGTTGAGCTCCTCAGGAGGTCCTCCACCAGCCAGGCGTGGTGGCGCATGCGTATAGCCCCAGTCCTTGGAGGCTGAGACAGCAGGATCACAACGTTCGTGGCCAGCCCCAGCAACTTAGTGAGACCCTGTTTCAAAATTAAATATAAGGTGATGCAGGGGCGCAGACCACTGGTTGAATGCTCCTGATTCAAACCCTAGTGCCATTAAAGAAGGGAGGGAATCAGTGGTCACCCGCTCACTCTTGCTTCTATAGCCCCACAGACACATCTCCTAGCAGGTAACACATCGCAGTGTGCAGTTTGTTCTTACCCATCCACCTCACCCGCCTTCTAGATAAGCCAGTTCTTGACTGGGAATACGAGTTGGCCATTATTTCTAAAGATCTCCCAAAGGGCTGCTTTGCCTCGTCTCAGCCATAACCACATTATAACACAACCACATCTGGCCTCCTTCATGAAGCCACATCTGTTTCACGTGTGGTGGTAACCCCGCGCCGAGAGAGGTTGGGAGCACATAAGTGGCTCGGTGCGTATTTGTTCAATTCAAGGTGAGCGAAGGAATGCAGGTGTGTTTGCACAATTCTTTTGACTATGAGCTTTTTTACTTTTTAAACTTCTCTTCCTTATCTCCTTTCTAAACCCACCTTATAATACACACTAGGTGCTCAGCCATGTTTGCTCAGGGAATCAATACTGAACTGACTATGTGATCATTTGAGACTGTCCTCTTGGGGCCTGACCCTAAGGCCCAAGCTTGGGAACTTTCCCTGCCATGTCAGTGCTCAACTGAGGCTGCATTCATGGGATCCCGGCATGGAAATACTGCCTGAGACTCACTCAGGTCCAAGAGGATGAGTTTCCCTTTAGATTGCAACAAACCTCATATTGTTGCCTAAAGAGCGTCAGGAAGCAATGCTAAATTCATAAAACTGGATCTGTACATAGAATTATAATAAGCATCACAGGAGAGGTGGAACTTCGACCAGGATACAGGGGACCATCCTGGAGCAGCACTGCCTTACTCAGGGGTGGAGGGCTGGCCCAGCTCTAATCAGGACCTCTCCCCCACACATCATACAGCTTCAGCCTTGGGAACAGCAGCAGTAGGGGGCAGGAGCACCCTTCCTTCCAGGAGGTTCCTCCCTTCCTATCGTATGGTGGGCATTTTCCATATTGTGGCTAGCTCTGACTTCTGTCTGAAGCTTCCTTCTTCTAAGGAACCAAGAAGTGGAGTTTCTCTCATTCCCATGCCTACGGGTGCCCTTGGAGAGGCCAGCTCCCCTTCTCTGTATACTATTCCCAGTGGATCAAGGGTTTCTCTCTGCAAAAGTACTGAGAAAACCTCATGAGCCCACAAGGCTCAATATTTGGAGGACCAAGAGGAAGAATTGAGTGAGACTGAGCTCTGATATTGAGTGCCTACTGCAGGCTTAGTGTTGTGCTAGAAGGGCACAGCAAAATCAATTTGGGATCCATAAACACACAGAAGGATGCCATCCTAACTAGACCCGAGCTCCTTGAACATGGAGTAGGATGCCTTTGGAGAGAGTGAGCTTCCTGTCACTAGAAATGTTCATGTGGAGGGTGAGCATTAGAGGGCTGATGTATAGGGAATTTCTGTATTGGGTAGGAGGTTAGCTAGAGAGAGCCTTTATGGTTTCTTTTGACTTTCATGCTTCTGAGATTTTATTATAGGCTTCTAACCCTGTAATGAAGTTTATATTTCAAAATATTGTACTTAATGAGTTGTTTTTCTAAACTCTTTCTGAAGTAAATCAGCTTCGTACAATGGTAATTAGCTTATTGGCAGAAACAATGGCAAAGTCTGAAACATGCAGATTTTGTGAGTGTGGCAAGGACTCAGGAAGGCTGGCCGTTACTGTTTCTGTACCATTGTCCATAAGTGAGATCTTTTAGGTTCCCTGTGAAGATGTAACAGTAACCTAACCCAGTTAATAAATAATGTGAAAATAAAAAAACAATTAATAACATGGAATATCCTAAAAATGCTGGAGCCAGATTAATCAGTCTCAGACAACAGAGCATGAGTTTCTTGTTAATTGACATTCTTACCACTGGAATGAACCCAGAAGCTGAGATTATTTTTAAGGAAGTAATCACAAGCTTTTGTAAGTCACAGTTGGTGTTCTGGCAGGGCTACCCTTGTTGGACATCTGGTAGACCTGACTAGATGTGGCGATGTGCGGAGACCATGGCTTCTCCAATCAGGGAGCTGTGACAATCAAAACACTGCTGTGATGGCTTAGCCACAAAGAGCCTTGTTTTGCTCCCGAAAGTACAGATCTCTGTAGGTGGTCCGAAGATGATGCCCTTGTGTGCCGATGAAGCCCGTACTTCAGGTCTGCCACCACCTAGTCGGTGCTTTTGCTGTTAGGGTCTACACGGGCTATGCTATCTCAGGTCTCAAATTGTATTTGGGATGGAAGAGGAGGAGGAAGTGACTTAGAGGAGGGGTGCCATCCATTCCAGGAGAGCTGAGCTTTCTGGGAAATGGCTGACAAAAAGTAAAGTCTCATTGCCTCAAATTGCATCACCTGTCTAGCTATTACTAAGAGAGACTGGACAATATAGTTATTTAATCTGGGATTATTACTTCTCCAAACCAGATTTAGGCTTTGTTATTAAGAAAGAGGGCAGGTAGACACTGCAGGAACCACCAGCAGTGCCTGCCAGCTTCTAAGGAGGCACACTCTGTTTATTCTTTTTCTGAGCTCAAGGATCACCAGTGTGGACTCTGAGATGTGGGGGATCCCTCCACACAGAGGACCTTGTAAGAATCTCATACTGCGGCCCTTTACCCATTAATTTTTTAACCCCTTAAGATACAATTTGAAAGCCAAGAGTGGTGGCACAAGCCTGTAATCCTAGTACTTGGGAGGCTGAGGCAGGAGGATTGCAGGTTAGAGAACAACCTCAACAATTTAGTGAGGTGCTCAGTAACTTAGCGAGACCCTGTTTCAAAATAAAATATAAAATAGGTCTAGGGGCATAGGTCAGAGGTAAAATGCCCCTGGGTTCAATCTCTAGTACTAAAAAAAAATATACAATTTTGGAATGCCTCTGTATTAGGTGGTGATCCATTTATGAGCCCCACCTGCAGCTCCAGTGTCCTCCAAGGAATACTCTCTGGTGTCATAAAAAAGGGCTTGACAGGCACCATTGTGTTGGGACTTCTTTCCACACCCTCCAGACCTGAGTCGCTTCTACATGGGAATTTTGCTCTTGCTGTGTGTTAACACTTAACAGATGGCACAGCACTCCTGTGTGGGACACAACAACATCCTGAGGTCTGTTTTTGTGAAAAAGGAGGTCCTACCTGGGAATGAGAGAAAGTTTATGGCTCTCCTGATGAGTCCTGTCTGAGAAAGTGTTCTCAAAGAACAACTGAAAACAGAACCCTCATGTCTTAGAACTGCCTGAGACAAAAACCCACAAAAAACATTCAATCCAGCCTTCTCGAGTTGCAGAGGAAGACACTGAGACTGAGAGAGAGGGAGAGAGGGGGCAAAAAGCATATGCCTCACTCCAGGTGTGGCCACAGCAGAGCCCTAGGAGAAACCTGGGGAGAGGAGAACTGAAGAGACAGAGACAGATGGAAGGTGCTCGCTTGCCTTCTGACAGGGAGGGTCTGTATTACATCCATCATTCAAGCCCTTGTGAACATGGTGATTCTCTGACACTATAGGTCATTTAGGCAAAAGTGTGTATGTGTGTGTGTGTGTGTGTGTGTGTGTGAGAGAGAGAGAGAGAGAGAGAGAGAGAGAGAGAGAGAGGGGAGAGAGAGAGAGAGAGAGAGAGAGAGAGAGAGAGATGGCATCCAATATCCAGATCCAGTGCTCAATCTGCCCTGCTTTGGTTGGTAACACTTATCTGTTCCTTAGTATACTCACTTGCAAACTCACAAACAAAAACACCAAAGCAAAACCCCTAAACCATGACAAAGAGAAAAACAAACAAACAACAAAAAAACCCCACCAAAGCATACTTTACATACTTTTGGGAGGACTATATACAACTGATACTCAAAAGGGCACCCAGTAGATGGTGGGAGAGAAATGTTTGCTATTATTAGGATTCTTTATTCTCAACAGGTTCTGAGTCCTTGAATGTTCTATAACTGGACAGTGCTCGAAGAAGCTTGACCAAGAACCACTAGGATAATAAATTTTAAGCCAGGATGGCTGGTTCTTGTCACCAGCATTGAGAGACCTTCTCATATCACATGAGTGGGATTATCCCCCAAACAGTTGAGCATGTACTCTAGGAGAGGAGACACTTTTTTGGTCTACTTTTATGAATGGTTTATCTTTCCTGTCTACATTTCCATTGAGTCTGAGTGATTACTTCCTTCCTTCCTTCCTTCCTTCCTCCCTCCCTCCCTTCCTTCCTCTTTCTTGTACTGGGGATTGAACACAGGATCATCCTACTTCTGAGCTATACCACCAAATCCCCCCCCCCCTTTTTGAGACAGAGTCTTGCTAATTTGTTGAGGGTGGCCTTGAACCTGTGATCCTCCTGTCTCAGTCAACCAAGTATTGTGATCACAGGTATATACCACTGTGACTTCTCTATTTTTCTTTTTTTTAAAAAAAATGTGGCAAGCCGGGCGTGGTGGCGCACGCTTGTAATCCCCGCGCTTGGGAGGCGGAGACAGGAGGATCGCACAGGTTCGAAGCCAGCCGCGCGCGCTGGCTTAGGAGACCCTGTTTCTAAATAAAAATATAAAAATAGGTCTGGGAGTGTAGCCCAGAGATAGAAGGGCTTCCAGGAACCCCAGTACCACCAAAAAAAAAGAAAAAAAAAATGTGGCAAGATGCACTCATCAGTCTTTTGTAACAACTATGTAAAAAACAGTAACACCAAAAATGTATTTGTATAGAGTTCTTCTGCCCAACCAACTTTTTTTTTTAAAAGAACTCTTTAATTTTATAATATTTTAATTCTCCAAACAATGTTAAGGTAGTTGGCCACATTTTAAAATTTTCTTTGTTTTATTTGATACTTGAAGAGCATGAAAAATTTCCCTCAACTTCCTCACCCTATCCCAGGGGTCATTTTCCTCTCTCCTCTCTCTGCCCTGCTTGCCCTCTGACCCTGCCTAGCCTTGCTGTTTCCAGGGACTTCTGGATCTAATCAATGTCTCAGTGGCTGTATAGATGAGTTACACAGGCAGGAAGATGCTAGAAACCTTGAGGAAAGTACATTCCTTTGGGGAAAACCTGGTTTTGTTAAAAAAAAAAAATCCACGTTCTCAGAGGGGAGGTTAGAATGTCAGTAAGCTCTAAAACCTAGTAATATGCTCACACTCAAAAAAATATCTGAGCTGGGCATGGCGGCGCACTGAGTGAGGCTCTCAGGAACCTACTGAGACCCTGTTTCCAAATAAAGCATAAAATAGGTCTGGGAGTATAGCCCAGAGGTAGAAAAGCCCCTGGGTCCCAGCCCCAGTAACACACACACACACACACACACACACACACACACACACACACACACAAAATATCTGTTGCTTGATAAGCAGGCAAAATCGCAGGGGCTTCTCTTTTGGGTCTGGGCAATAATTAGTCATTATGGAAGCTGTCTGGAGGGCAGACTGTCCAAATATGCTGCCATTTCAAGTTGATTTTGGCCACCCAGCTGGGGCATTGGCCTCCTTTCCCTTCTCCCTCTTTTTTCCAGCCAGTTTATGAACATTTTCAGAGAGCATGCCCTTAGAGAAACTGGAATGACCCTGGTTCCCTGGGCTCAGCATGTACTCCAGTCTCAAGGCCAGCAGGCAGGCAGGAGGAGGGGCCGGGCAAGTTCTCAGCCAGAGGGTACTGTCAGAGAGCCCAAGGCAGAGATGGTCCCTCTGCCCCATGTTTCCATGGAAACGTAGGAGGAGTGATGACAGCCAGCACTGCCTGCCGTACCATCTGCTCAGGACCTGGTGAGTTACGAGGAAAAAAAAAAAAAAAGGAAGGAAGGAAAAACACCTCCATCCATCCAGGCTAGGAGCACTGTGAGGTACCTGCAGGGGTATAGGAGGCCTGAGTACTCGTGCTCCCAGGGAGTTCACATCCAGGCTGTCCTGAGGCTCAATATATTAGCATGTAATTTGCAAGCAGAAAGCCTAGAAGCTTTATTGTACATTCCCTAGATACAGTTACACACACCTAAGGAGCCTCTAGGAGGAGAGGCAGACAGTGAAGGTCTGCAGCTTTGTTGAACAGGAGAGGAGGACCTCCTTCTGCACAGGCCTGGAGGAGCTGGAGGAGGCTGAAGGTGCTCTGAGATGCTCCCTAGGCCCCCCAGCAGGGCTGCAGCTGAGCTGGCTTTTTCTAGAGGCCATAAAGGGGGTGGGGAGGAATCCTACCTGGTCACAAAAGCAACCTCTGTGCTACAGCTGTCTTAAGAGAAAGGCGTGGTTAAATACGCCTTGCACAGGCCCTCTTCTCCCAGGCCTATGTGAAGGTGTCTCAGCCAGATGCCACTGCTGGGTCTGCTGAGAGGCTTCCAGTCTCAGGTTGGCAGAGCTGGAGAAAGGCCTTAGCTAGGAGGGCTCCTGTGCCCCACATTGAGAGAGCCTCATTTACAACTCCTTCCTTTCATAGCCTTTAGCCCAAAAAACAAACAAGCCTACGGGGAAAGGGAGCAGCCCCTCTCATTTGGCTGCCTTCCCCGGGGTCTCTGGGGAGCCTGTGGGTTTGAGTCAGCTCCCAGCAGTACAGGGCTGGCACGCCCCCAGGGAGAAAAGCCCCCAGGTCTCAAGGTCTATAGGATGCACACACAAAAGCTACAGCAGTGTCACAGGAGATGTTTTAATTTGAGCAATCTCTTACTCCTTTACAAAAATAAAGCAACACAAAAATGCCTTCCCTTTCAGTTCTGCTGCCCTAATCCCACAAAGTCCATCACCCCTTTTTTGCTTTGTATGAAGGATTTAAAATTTTGACAACTAGATTAAGTGCTTGCTTTGGTCCATACTCCCAGAGGCTGAAGGGTAATGGGAACATCTTCATAAACCAGATAAATAATAATAAAGAGTTCTTCTCATAAGAGCTCTCATTAACTCTACTGCATTTTGCTTGTAAAAGCTATCAATTTAGATTTATTTCTATCACAGCTTAGGAAAAACTGGTATCTACAACTGTTCCTTGGGTTTCTTAAAAAAAAAAAACCCATTCTCCAAGTGGATGCTATTCACAAGAACAGACACTGGAAATGAAAATATTACTGTGACCAGCTGGGCGTGGTGATGCATGCTTGTAATCCCAGCATTTGGGAGGCTGAGACAGGAGGATCTGGGGAGCCTCAGCTACTTAGTGAGACCCTCTGCAACTCAGTGAGACCCTGTTTCAAATAAAGAATTAAAAAAACAACAGCTGGGGGTGTAGCTCAGAGGTAGAATGCCCCTGGGTTCCATCCCCAGTACCGAAAAAAAAAAAAAAATTTTTACCACGACTATCCCCATGTTAAAGGACTCAAACAGAAAATAACACTTATTCCTGAAGAAACACTTAAAAATACCCAGAGGGAAGTTGCTTTAGGGCTAGGTGCACTCATATACTAACATGAGGCCCCAGTTTAAACTCAACCATCAACCCAGAGCTACGTAGGTTTTGGAGGTGGTTCATGATCAAGCCCCCATTCTGTTTCTGGGACCTTCTGTCTCCCCTCGGCCTCCCCAGTGAGGGTGACTCTGCATCTTGAGCTTCCAGCCTGGCACGAGATGCCCAGTAAACATGGCTCTCTTGTTCGTCAGCAGCCTCCTTTGTATAAACAGATGTGGTGGGGAGGGAAGGCAAGCCTGTGGAGAGGGGCAGGAGGTCTCCTTTCTGCAGAAGCTCCAGCTGCAGCCAGGAGCCCCGGGAACAGGACTCCTGCTCTGGGCTTTGGACTGGCAGCTCTTCCCACCTGGGGCTGCTCCTTGGTCTCCCCTCCTCCCTCCTCCCCAGCCTTTGTTCTTGGGAATGCCGTCGCCCTGTGCTGTCTAGATCTCACTTTTGCCAGAGCAAACACTTCCAACAAGGCTTATGCTAAGGAAATACTAAAAAGACAGACACCTTAGACTGGGAGGACTTGGGAAGCCAGCCCTTCACACCTGAATTTTTTCCTGTATTAATATTCTCTTTGTTCCTCCTACCTCTTCCTAATGAGAGGTTTACAAGGGTGAAAAGCTGTCAGCGTGTAAAATAACAGTCCCGTTTTCTCCGACCACCGATGCAGGCTGCGCTTACTTTGGCGGCTTACATTTGCACATTAGTTATGGACACTAATTAAGGGAGTACTCTTGAGTTAGGGTAGAAGGGGTGGGTGTTGTTCGATCCCATCTCCATAGGGAAGAATGATCGCACCTGTGTCCAAACTTAGTTCCTTAAATCTTCTTCAGAGATGGGTTTAGTAAACAGGGTTTTTGGTTGACCCTGGAGGGATCTTGTGATTTGTACCAAACGGTCTAAAATTCTGGCTGACCTAGACAGCTGCTTTTGTCCAGAAAAGGACCCAGAGGAGCTGCCTTGTGGCCGGGAAGGTGGGTTTTGATGCAAGCGGTGCGGTGGGCATATCTGCACGGCTCTCTAGGAATTTTGGGGAATCCCCAGGAGGCTCCTGGCGCCCAGGCAAGAGTCGGGGACACAGAGGGGATTCTGGTTCTAAGCCAGATTCTCAGCAGTTGTGTGTGTGGGGGGGAGGGGGAGGGGGTTAGTGGTTTTTAAAACCAGGGAAATAATTGTAAGAAGGACTTGGCATCGTTAGGAGCAAAAAAGATACTCTATCGCCCTTCCAGTTGACAGCCTGTCACTCTCCGACAGGAGAGGCGGCGGGGAATTTCTAGTCGACCCTCCCGGGCCTACGGAGCGAGGAATTAAAGGTTGGTTTCCAAGGACCGACCGGCCGGGGGATGGCGAGTCCCCGCTGCAGGCCAGGCTGCAACTGCGAGCAGGGCTTCTCCGGAGAAGCTGCCTGCCCGCTTCCTCTGTATTTCTTTTGACTTACTGACTCCAGCTACTCGGAGGGATTTGTGAACAGCGCTGCTCCCCGCGCCCGGGCGGCCAGCGACTGCCCAGCACCCACCCCAGGTCGGCAGCCTGCACCGGGTCCGCAGAGGCCGCTGGGGCCAGCCAATTCGGAGCGGCCCAGGAAGCGCTGTGGCTCGGCGGGCGGAGGCGAGGCCGGGGGATGCTGGGGGCTGGGGCCGGGGGGGGGGGGCTGGGGCTAGGGGGCTGGGGCCGGGGGCCAGGGATGCTGGGGGCCTGCGGGGGTGCTGGGGCTGGGGGCCAGGGATGCTGGGGGCTGGGGGCAGGGGCCGGTTGTTGGGGGCAGGGGATGCTGGGGGCTAGGGGGTTGGGGGCAGGGGATGCTGGGGGCTAGGGTCTGGGGGCGGGGATTGGAGGCCGGAGATGCTGGGGGCCGGGGGGTGGGGGGGACTGGGGCGGGGATGCTGAGGCCTGGGGGGTTGGGGGCCGGAGGCTGGGGGCTCAGCATCCCCGCCGCCCGCGGAAGGGCGGGCGGGAGGGCCGCGATCGCGCGGGCGGGGGCGCGCGGCGGGGGCGCGCCTGGGCCTGGCCGCGCACGCGCGCTCCCGGAGGAGAAAGAGGCGGCGCGGGCGGCGGCGGAGGAGGGGCGCGGCGGGCTGGCCGCCCCGGGGACCGAGCTGCGCCGGCGGCCGGCGGGGAGGGCGGCGGGGCGGCGGCCCGCAGGCTGCAGCTCGAGCCCCGCTTCTCTTGCAGCGCGGCGGTCGCAGCGCGGCGGCGGCGCGGACGCCCGCACCATGGACAGCTTCGACTTAGCGCTGCTGCAGGAGTGGGACCTCGAGGCGCTGTGGTGAGTCCGCCAGGCCGGGCCGCCCGGCCCGCGGCGCCCTCGGGATGCTCGGCGCGCCCCCCGTGCCGGGGAGAGGGCGGGGCGGGGCGGGCGCGGACCCCGACCCCGGCCCCCGCCCGCCCGGCCCCGGCCGCCGCGGAGCTGCGGGGTCCCCGCCCCCGGAGCGCGCGGTGCCGCGGGGCTCAGCCCGCCGCCGGGGGCGTCCGCCCAGCCCCGCGCGCCCGAGGAACTCGGGCTGGGTTCGGCGTTTTCGGGTGAACCTCTGCAGGAACAGGCGAACTGACTGCGCCCCGTTCTGCCGCTGGTAACCGCGTCTGGTGCAGCCGAGCGTTCCTCTTTCTCTAATTCAGGAAAGAGTTCACTTGTGTCCATGTCTGCGAGTGCTGCGCTCGCCTGTGCCGGGAGCGGTCCTCAGCGGAGCCGCGGTAGGATCTGTGGCCCGTCTAGACGATTTACGGAGACGTGGGTATTTAGGTGATCTAGGCTGCCAGTGACTTGTATTTTCCTGGAGACAGGTGTAACAAAATAAAGTAGCCGCGAAGCTAGTGCAGTGTCGAGCATTTCCTTATGAAAGGCCGGTGCTGAGTGCAGCTCGCCCTGCATAATGCTGGCGCCCATAAAACAAACAAAGATGGCCCTCCTGTAATGAAACTTGTGTGTATTACACTGGAAACTTCAAAGAGTCCGCGTGGAAAGAATGTGAAACGTGTTATTACTCCATAAAAGTTGCTAATTACTGCGTCACCGCTGCTGGGTTATTTTGGCCTTTCGTTTGCAGATACCTATTCTTTACAGGCTTACATCTAAAAATGTTGGTTTCTGGCACGAATTCAGTAGGTTTCCTGCACTTTGCAAGTGACTTTTGCTTCTTAAAAGGTATTCTCGCAGCCAAAGGGAAGAACTTGCTGTCTTGGCTTATTTACATGCCTCTTGTCTGGTCGCAGACTCCCTCGAACCCCTTCCTGACTTTGGGAAGTAGTGTTTTGAGGTTATCAGCCATCAACTGCGGCCCCTCCAGCAAAGGTCCTGAGCTCTGTTTTTGTTTGGACCTGTGGTTCCCAGATGAGTTACCTGGAACACTGTAAGAATAAACGTCTATTGAATTGATTTGACATTTATATTAGTTATAGTATACTTATTAGTTTTAAAAAATAAAAATTAAGCATTTTTTAAAAGCTGCTGTACATTCTGTCACAGTTTAATCAATGCATCCGTTTTTGGCATCTAGAAGCGTGTAGGTTTCTAGTACAACAGAGAAGGCGTTTGGCTGGAGTGTTTCTCATTTTTCAAATGTAGAATTCACATTTCAGAAAAGTTGGTATGTTTCTGATAAGCGAAACAGAACTCTGAGTATGCATTTCTGACATGATCAGACATTTCTGAGTGATGGGTAAGTTTTGGGATGGTGTGTGCAGACTTAAATTTTTAAGTCTGTGGTTGACACTTAAGCTAGTAGGTGATCCGGAATAACGAATGCCCGAGCCTTTCCATGTGTCCGACTTCTCACTCCATTATTTCCTTATCTGAATCTTGCAACAGTCCTTAAGTAGTAGGTGGTAGGAGTCCCAATTCATAGATAAGGAGATGGGCGCTTTGAACTGTTAAATGACTTTAATGAGCTCGTAAAGCAAATGACAGCAGACTTTTAAAGACTACTATTTGCCAAACACTTACAGTTTACCAGACATGGTTCCAGGCGTGTGTTCTGGTTCATTAATCCTCACAACAACCTTAAGAAGCACACGTAGTTACCGGTCCCATTTTATAGATGGGGACGTTGAGGATGGGGCAGTTGGGTGACCTGCCCGAGGTCATACAGCTCAAAGTGGAGGGCTATCTTTGAACTAAGAATCGGCTTCAAAACCCACTTTTCTGATTTCATATCCAGCGCATTTTTCTAGAATACTGTCACTGTTTCACAGTTTGTGAAAACGTCTCTGAAATTAATGACAAAGCGAAACTTTGGTGAGCTAGAAAGCAAATTTCTGTTAAAATATCAAGAAAGGACAAGGTCAGGCCCTTAAATGGCATTGATCTAAAATTAAAAATATGAAAACAAAATACCACAATTTAGGAAATTATGCTTGTTAATTGTGATTTAACTTATGAAAGTACATACAATTTTAAACTAGAGACCACCAAACATTTTAATTCATCATAGAGGAAGTACTTTTCTTTGAAGGGACAAGAAAGAAATACAGATTAATGGCAAAGAGAATCTTATTTTTCTAACTGGTGAGTGGTGTTTCCCCATAAATCAAATTGCATTTTATTAGTTGCAACTGTGGCTTTGAATCTGTGTTCGCTTATTCTAGTGGTCATGGAGAGTGTCCTCCAAGGACCAGAGAGATACTAAGAAGGGAGAAGCTCACTGCTCCCGAGTGTAATCAGCACGGACAATCAGCCGTCACTCAAGAACCACCTGCTCTGCCTCCTTGCACTGCGTTGCCCCTGCTCGGAAATACTCGTATTATTTTAGAAGAGGGTCTTTGAGTATGAATTGTAAGATAGCTGTTCTTTTGGTTAATGAGAGTGAACACAGAGCCGGTGTGGTGGCACACACTTGTAATCCCAGCACTTGGGAGGCTGAGACAGGGGTATCGCAGTTCACGGACAACCTCAGCTACTTAGTGAGGCCCTTTGCAACTCAGTGAGCCCAAATAAAGAATAAAAAATAGGGCTGGGGGTATAGTAGCTTAGAGGTAGAATGCCCCAGGGTTCCATCTCCAGTACAGAGAGGGGGGGGGGGAGCGAGAGCGCAAGCGCGCGCACAGATAGCCCTAATTAACACTTCTAATTCTACTTCCCATTTCTTGTCCGAAGCTCAGGTGGAGAACTTCATACTAGAGGGGCTCATTTGTACCCAGCCCTCAGGCTTCACTCAGTAGAGCTGGGCCCCAGGAGCTGGGGATCCAGTCAGTTCATGGAGGCGGATAGTGCCTTGCTCCGCCTCCCCTCCCTCCCTTCCATGCTGTCTCCATCGGCTTTGGGTCAGATGCTAGACACAGAAGCCAGTTCTCAGGGTCTTTACGATAATGAACATTGCTTTTAACAGGCCAGTGGTTGATTTCATTTATTCACTTCACAGAGCCTTAGTAATTATCTCTAAAATACAAGAGCCTGGGCTGGATGCTGTAGGGATACAAGGATGAGTAGAACAAGGGTTGTGTATATTCTGGTCTAGTTGGAGAATGGAACAAAGCACATGACTGCAAAAGAAAGTCTTCAACAGGAGCTCAGACAGAGATGGCATTCGAAGGGAGGCCTTTGAACTAGGCTCTGGAAGATGAATGGGATTGTACAGACGGCGGGGGCAGGGGTATTGAGAGGACATAGAGGCATCTTGGGCAGAGAAAACTTGGACAAAGGCCTTCATGGTGCATCTGAGAGATCCTTTTATGAATCATGGTGAATCGCGGTGGAGTTACCTATATCGCATAGTTTAAAGATGCAGAACTGCGATCTCGCGATGGTCTCAGTGAGCGAGGAAGATGAACTCACACTCACATCTAATCTTAGATACGAACACATTTTAACTTTGGGAGGTCTGTCAGAATGAAATAATAAACGTTCAGATCCTTTCCAATGCCCTACCTGCTCCCCATGGCTTCACGCAGGCCAGAAGCCATATATTTTTGTCATTATACTTTATGTTCTTTAAAATTGTAACCTTTGAATCGTAATACATTAGTGTTTTCTTATGCACCAATTTATGCAACTTAAAGCGTTCACAGAGCATCAGGCATTACTACAGAACAGGTTCTGCAGAGAGCTGCAGTGGTTTTAACTGTCTTTAGACCACCACCCACAGTTATGAACGCATTGCGTGGTGCAGCCCCGTGCCCTGTGCGCCCACAACGGAAGTGAGGGCGCTAGCGACACTTACTCTGGCCACATGGGATGCCCTTTGAAATTTACCAGTCTTTTTTTTTTTAATTCCTCTTTTGTGGGTTGAGACCTACAGTTTAAAACTGTACTGTAGAAAAAACAAAGGAGAGAGAGAGAGAGAGAGAGGGGAGGGAGAGACAGAGGGAGAGAGAGAGGGAGGGAGAGGGGAAAGCACTAGGAATTTTTATAGGAGAATAAGCCACACACATCCGTGTCTGTGATAGAAAGCTGCCTGCCTTTGGGAGGGGTGTGGACACAACCTGTGACCTTTGACATGACCCTGAAGAAGGAGAAGGTCAGGCGGAGGAAGTAGAAGGTAGGAGAATCCACGCGGAGGAAGGTCATGAGCAGAAATGTGGAAGAGTGAGGAGTGGAGCTCTGGTGAGGTGTTTGCTCAGAGCAGAGCGTGTGCACTGCGCTCTTGTCAGGAGCATCAGGGCTTACAGTCTCCGGGGAGGCTTCCACCAGTGCCCACAGATATATACATACATACATTTATATATAATTTGTGGTACTGGGATGGAACCCAGGGGCATTCTACCTCCGAGCTACACCCCCTCCCCTATTTTTTTTCTTTATTTTTGAAACAGGGTCTCACTAAGTTGCAAAGGGCCTCACTAAGTAGCTGAGGCTGTCCATGAACCAGGATCCTCTGGTCTCAGCTTCCCGAATACTGGGATCACAAGTGTGTGCCACCACGCCTGGCCACAGATGCTCTTGCTTCTTTTCAAATCAGCCGGAGTGGGCCTGCCCAGGCGGTGGCTTCCCAGCCCCTTGGTAGTAGCAGAAGATGCCACAGATCTTGGCCCTTGGGTGCCTGGGCTTTTCCCTCCAGCACTAGAAAAGCAGGCATTTTAAGGTCTTTTATAAGCCCTTAGGTGTCACCAGAACATAAAAGGCAAAGGGAGAGGAGAACACAGGTGGGCTGAGCCCCAGGTATTTTGGGAGTGGATTGGTTGACTGTAGTCTTGGTCAGCTGCTATGCTTACTGTCATTGGCCAAAAATGACCATCTGGTTGTTTGTGGATGCTTTCATTGGCTAAACATCTCAGCACTCCCAGAAGGTGAGAAAGGCCCTCTGGAGGTGCAGGGTGTGTGTGTGTGGGGGGGGGTAGGTGTGTCCATGGGTGGCAGCACCACTTGAGGTCTGTGTGGGCATACTGGAGAAAGCAGGGGGAGATGGGCTAGTTCAGGGTACAGAATTGAGGACTCGCGCTCTACTAGGGGCTATGAGGATAACGGGAAGGACACTCTGGATGTGCAGATGGGTGTAACCAAATGTCAGATGAGTATGGTGTGGGAAACACCTCCTTCCTATGTTGTTCCAGATCTTTCCTGGAAGTGTAAGAGGTTATAAAATGCTAAGAATCTATTTTGGGAGACTGTCCCCATGAACCAGCATGGTTTTAATCCATGACAGTTTGGATCAGTAACTTAAAGAGGTCCTTTGACTTAATATAGGTTAAAGCAATAGTCGAATTAAGGCAAAAATAATTTCTCAGTATGGAATGTGTATTGTGTGTGTGTGTGTGTGTGTGTGTGTGTGTGTATGTGTGTGTGTGTGCAGATAGAATTTTAAGCCTGGAATAGATAAATTTCCCTTATTTTGGGAGTGAAGCTTTGGTGGCAAAATCAAGACTATAAAAGACAATTTTAATATCGTTTAATGGAAACATAATGCTTCCTTGTTTTATTTCAAAGTGTAATCCATAAACCTTATTTTCAGTGTTGGCTGTTTCCTTTTGTCTGGAAACTTAATTGAGGTTCCTGCATCCAGCGGGCTCTGCTTGCCCTTCTCTTTGGCCCTGGGCAGCACAGTTTTTCTCATTTCCTATTCTCAGTCTTGGTTTAATCACTTGTAAAATGACAACACTTACACTGGCCTACTCGTAAGGTTGTGATGGTTGTAATAAAAGTGTCAGTTGCTCTGTGAAAGCCAAATGTTCTTTTACACCCTTTGCTTCCTTAAAAATCTCTCTTTTCATAAATGAGCAAAGACACACACAGAGGCCCATGGGGTCAGGCTCCGCTCTCAGGTGGTGTCGGGTTCTGCCCCTGGCACTGGAACTCGGGGCAGTTTTGAGTGGACACAGGTAGTTTTTCTTAGGTAGTTTTCCTTACTCGGTTGTACTACTGACATAGGTAGGTATATGAACCCTTACATAATCTTTGATGTTTCACCGAGAATATATTGCATTACCAGCCATTACATCAAATGACTTCATTTGGCACTGTGGGTCTCATTAAATTATGTTAGGCTAATCAGAATTTAGTTCACTAGAAGCAAACACACAGTTATACCAGCGTAAGAGGATACTACCCAAGAGAAGATATGGGCTTCATCCAAGGACACCACGCCTGGGGCCCCCAGGGGTGCTCCTGTGCTTGGAGGTGTTGCCCTGGAAGGGGGTGGAGCTGTGCAGTGCTCCAGGGCAGGTCAGTGGGCACCTGAGCTCGTTGCTGTGATGTGGTGTGGGCTGTCTCTGGAGCAGCCTGACTCCTGACAGCAGGAAGTGCTGTGAGGATGTGCCGTGGCCAGGACAGGATCCTCCGAGAACCCTCCAACCTCCACGCTCCCGGCTGGTCCCATCCCAGGGCGCAGGAATCGGAGGGTGTGGAGGTCATTCTTGGATTCACTGTGTTCTCCACCCCCACAATCCCTCTCCCCACATGTGAGAAAGACAGGGAGGGCACTTAAACTTCTTCACATAATCTCTCCCCAGGAGCCTCATCGTTAGCAGAGGTAAACAGAAATGACTGTAATCTGGAGACCACGCAAACATTGCCCAGTTCAGAGTTATGCGTTTAGCTTGATAGTGAACATAATTTTATTTTTCCTTTTTTATGGACAGGAAATTCAGTTTTGAAAATCCCCTAGAGGGCTGGAATGTGAGCCTGTTAGCCTTAGTTAAATTTTTCTTGTCACACCTGTGCTGTTACCTGAGTTATTAAGTGACAGAACAAATTTTCTGTCAATGTTCGTTGAAATGTTAATTAGTTGCCTGACAGTTTAGATAGAAACAAATAAAACAGAAACCCTTTCTGTAGCTCATTGTCACCAGTTCTTGGAAATTATCTGTTTTTGTCTTCCAATTTCAAAATACATTTGTTTCTCTATAGAAGATATTTAGAGAAAGAAAAGGCCCATGGATTTGAAGGCTGCGTTGATAGCATGAGTCAGTATATTTCGCCGCTACCCAGAGAACACTCCCTAAATCTTAATGGGGCCTCCAGATAACCTAGGCATCTTGTTAAATATATTCTAATGTAATAGCACCAGGATGGGGCCATCCTAACCAGCTCCAAGTAGACCAAACTGAAGTGCAAGGGCTCAGTGGGTAAAAACTTCTCTGAAAGGAAGGTCTTTCGGAATGCTGCGTTCTGTCAGCCTCTTCTGGAGCACTTTGTCATAGCACTACGGTTTCATGAGGTCAGAAGGTTACACTTAGACGGGGCATTTATTTTCCTTTTGTGAACTTTCTAATACAATGCTGATGAGTGAATGAGGAGGTGGTTAATTGTATCCTAGTGGGGAATATAGTGGGAATAAACAGAAAAGCCTAAGTAAACACAATTTGCAATAAATAAGCTAATCACTCTTTACAGCTTCAGTTCTTGTCAGTCCTTCCATGGCTGGGTCTTTCTGCATTAGGTGCTAATTCTGGGAGTAACGGGGTGGTCTTACGTTGCTGGACTTGCGGGGAATCTCACAGGAACTCCAGTAGATACTAGGGTGAAGAACAGCTGCCCCCACTTCCCCCACCATCCTCTCTTTGGAGACAGAGGCTGGGGGTGGGGCCCTAGGTGGCCGCAGGGGAGGTGGGGCCGCTGCTTGCAGAATCTCCTTACCTGGTGGTCATCGCTGCAGATTGCTGTGTGGCCCTGGGATGAGGCCCTTGGCCTGGCCTGAGTCACCTGGGCTCAGGCTGCAGGGGTGAGGGTTGGCGTCTGTGTGTGCCGAGCCTGGGGCCAGGGCAGAGCTGAGCACAGAGCCTGCGGAGGCTCAGGAGTGTGGCCATGGGCGGGAGAGGCCAGCCCCACCAGCGCCCCAGGATGCGCCTATTTCATTGACTATGGCTCCTTCCCCAGAGCACGGTACAGCTTTTTCTAAAAAGTAAACCTCATAAATGACTTCCTTTAAAATTTTTTTAGTAAGCAGAGTTAAGTTCTTTAGTATGAGCAAGATAGCATTTTGGTGGGAAAGTTGGTGAATTTTACCTACTACCTGCCACCTCCCTCTGACTTAAACCTTCAAAGCTTAATTAACAAGTTCCAAGTATAGAAATCAAATACTTAGATGTGTGAAAAGAAGTATGGCATTTGTGTTTCTAATATTTAGGTAGAGAGCTACATAAATTAATTTCTTTACCTCACTTTCATTCCTCAGCAGAATGAAAATATTTTAGAGCCATTAAACATCGCATATAGAAATCTAACAGTATGTATACAGTATATCAGACTTTAAGCTGCTCTTTGTAAATTTCCTTCTTGTGGATTTATAGGTTTTGGGGCTGAGATACACAAGTAAAGAGACCACATTTCTAGCCCCTGATGTGTTTATTCTTTAGTCTCAAACATATTCTTACAGAGTCTCTGTAGAGCTTTTACCTCCCTAATACCCTGTAGATTTTGTAAGAGAGTTCTCTGCCCAGTGCAGAGTCCCAGGGAAAGTTTCCTGGAGAAAGTGGCCCCTGATTTGAGTCTTAGAGGATGAATAAGAGTCAGCCAGGCTGGGCCAGGCAGTGTGACAGGTGCAGTAATCTAAGTGAAGAGGTGAAGGTGGTGGGGAGCCACAGCCATGATGGCACAGGCACCGGGCAGATCTGTGGATTGTGGCAAAGCATAGGAGAAGAGGTGGGAAGGCAGAGCAGGGGGCAGTACTGGAAGGCTTTGCCTGCCATTCCAAGGACTTGAACATTCTCTAGTAGGTGGTACCAGCCACGAAGGGCTTTGAGCAGGGAAACAAGATGGTCACATTTACACTTCATTATCTGTGGAAGGCACTGCCGTGGGCAGATCTGGTGCAGAGCAGGTGGGGAGGACAGAGGAAGACATGGATTATGGAGGTTTGGGGTGTTGCATTGGCAGAGCCTGCTAAGGGGCTGGGTGCCAGGGAGCTCCAGGTGCTGGCCAGAGGTGCTTTTAGGACATCTGGCTAGTGCGATGGGAATTCAGTGGGAAAAGATGAGGATTTGGATGTAAATAGGTTGCTTTGGAGTCCCTGTGGGTTGTGCAGGTAGCGTTGCCTGTGGAAGGCTTACTGCCCGATCCTGACAGTGAGGCTGGGGTGGAAAGAGGACTTGGGAGTTAGCACACAGGAGCCGGTGAACACCATGAAGTTGGACAAGATTGTCCAAGAAGAGAGAGGAGAGAAAGAGAAATCAGCTGAGGGTGTGTGTGTGTGTGTGTGTGTGTGTGTGTGTGTGTGTGTTGCGGGGTGCAGAAGGCATCCCAGGAAGAAGGTTAAAAAGAAAAGGCTGGAGAGCTAGGAGATGGAGGGCGAGTGTGAGGTCCACCATCAGCTGCCTCAGCGCAGTCGCCAGCCGTGAGAGTGGAGGTGGGTTATGGGGTGGCAGAGTGGAGAGAGCCAGCGGCGAGGTGGGTGGAGGGGGTTCACAACGAGGAAGAGGGCAGGCCCTGTCCAGAGGGCTAAGACGGAGGTAGGAGGGCCATGGAGAGGTGGGTGTGGTGTGGATGTCTGGGGAGGAGAGGAGAGTGTCTCTGTGTCTCTGTCTGTCTGTCTGTCTGTCTCTCTCTCTCTCTCTCTCACACACACACAAGGTTTCAGAAAAAGAACTACAGGGAAGGGGACATAGAATATTAGACTGAAAGGTAACTGATAGGTGCTTCATAGTTATTCTTGAATAGTGATTTAATGAAAAGTCTGCGTCAGCCACTTCAGCATAAATCTCTGTCATACTCTGTAATTTAATTAGTGTTTTGAAAGTAATTTTGATTCAGAAGTAATTGGGTGAGGCTACATCACTAGGAAAAATTAGCGAACTTGTCTAATTGTGAAGTATTTGAAGTGATATTAAAAACTGTTTTCCAACGCGCGAGACCGACAGGCGGCTGGGCTGCCGGCCGGCGTTGCCGCCGCAGGTCCCAGGCGGGCTCTGAGGCCGCGGCCTCGCCCGTCAGTGTCTCTCCTTGCCAGGAAGGTCAGGAGCCCTTCTGTTCATCAGGTGATCTCCTTAGCCTGTCAGTCTGGGAGGGAGGGAGGGTCTTTCCCACCCATTTTACAGAGAGGGAGACGCAGGCACAAGGGAGCTTGCCCAGAGCCCCACAGCTGGTGTGGGGGAGCTGGGGCGCTCACTCGGCCAGTGTGGGCCCAGCGTCCTTGCGAGTGGCCACCGTCCCATAATAAGCTCGCCCTTCCTTCCTTCCTTCCTTCCTTCCTTCCTTCCTTCCTTCATCGGTCCTTCCTTCCCTCCTTTCGTTTCTTTCTTTTTACTTTTTTGGTAAGGATTAAACCCAGGGCCAGTCTACCTCTGAGATATTCCCCCAGCCCTATTTTAGTTTTTATTTTGAAATAGGACCTCACTAAGTTGCTGAGGCTGGCCTCAAACCACAGTCCTCCTGTCTTAGCCTCCCAAGTACTGAGATGACAAGTGTGTATTGCCATGCTAGGCTTAGTTTTTTTTTTTTTTTTTTTTTTTTTTTTTTTTTTTTTTTTTTTTTTAAGCAGGGTTTCTCTAAGTTGCTGAGGCTGGCCTTGAACCTGAGATCTTTTTGTCTCAGCTACTCAAGTATTGGGGTTGTAGGTGTGTGCCATTGGGCCTGGACCAAGTATGTCTTAATGGCAGAATTGCAGGACATGAGTTCTGAAGTTCCATCCAACCTTAATATATGTAAAGTATATGTTTTATTTCACACACATGATATCTAACAGTTACAGTGAGGTATATATGGAAAAATATCTTGAGATTTACTTTGAACTTTTAAACTTTGAATATGTAGTATGCTGTGTCCAAGATATTGACTAGTGAAATTCTAATTAAATATGCTTCCCTGTGTACAAATTGTAATTCATTGTTATTTTAGGTCCTGTTTTCTGTGCCCATTTAACATGTATAAAATATACTGTTTGGATATTTTCCCTTTAATTATTTGTATACCTTTAATAAATCCACTAACTGCCAAGTTTTTTGGTTAAAGGAAATGGTCACAATTGCTGGCTGTAGCTGGCCACACCTCCCATAATACCTGAATGTAACTCGATTAATAACAATAATGATGGTACAGCTATCAAGCAGTAAAACACCTCATGAAAGCCATGTGAAATCGTATGCAAGTTTTTTGTTTTTGTTTTTTGTTTTTTGTTTTTTTTTGTAGTACTGAGGATGGAACCCAGTAGCTTTTCTACCTCCAGGCTATACTCCCAGACCTATTTTATACTTTATTTGGAAACAGAGTTTCACTAAGTTGCTGAGAGCCTTTACTAAGTAGCTGAGGCAGGCTTCAAACCTGTGCTCCTGTCTCAGCCTCCCAAGCACGGGGATTACAAGTGTGCGCCACCACCCCTGGCAATTTTTTTTTTTTTAATGTAGATGATCTTGTGGTTTCTTCTTAGACTCCACATAAAGTCCAGTGGCCTCTGCAAGGTGTATGATTCTCTACAGAAGTGTTGTTTTGGTGGTGTGCAAAGAATAAACACATGTAGCTTATGTTATGGGATAGTTGGGTAAAGCAAAATTAATAAGATTCTTGGCTGAAGGGACTGTGACATATTGAAATGGATGATAAAAAGTAACGGTGCCTGTCTTCCTTAAAATATCTTTAAGAATAAGACAAATTAAATTTCAAGGTAGGTTAAAAAAATCCACTTGGCAGACAGACTTCTAGAAAGGCCTTTGGTAACGGCAGGGGCCGGGGCTGGGTGCAGCCCGCAGAGGCTGGAGTGCTGTCGTGCCTCTGCTAGGAGTGCCCTCTAACCTCCCCGAGCCTCAGTTTCCTTATTTATTTACTTATTGATTTTTATTTATTTATTTATTTTTTTGCAGTGCTGGGTTGGAACCCAGGGGCATTCTACCTCCAAGCTACACCCTCAGCCCTATTTTATTTCTATTTTGAAACAGAGTCTCACTGAGCAGCTGAGGCTGGCCGTGAACCTGTGATCCTCCTGTCTCAGCCTCCCCAGTACTGGGATTGCACACGTGCGCCACCACACCCGGCTTAAGTACATATTTTAAGAGCCAGGCGGGTGGCTCACGCTTGCAAACCCAGTACTGGGGAGGCTGAGACAGGAGGATCGCAGGTTCGTGGCCAGCCTCAGCAACCTTGTGAGACCCTCTGCAACTTTGTGAGAACTTGTTTTAAAGTAAGGAATGAAAAATAGAGCTGGGGATTTAGCTTGGAGGTAGAATGCCCCTGGGTTTAATCCCCGGCAACACACAAAATATATAAATAAATAAGTATTTTAAATAAAATTTAAAAACTACAACTTGTAGATGGGTGAAACAGAGGCTATATTACATTATTTCGTTTATTAATTGTCTGGGCACACTTCAAGAGCAGAGACTTTGCATAGCTCCCACTGACACGATGGCTGGCTGTACCTGATCTCCTATGTCTGCTCTGAGCCACACCTACATGCATGCTCGTTTTCGGGACCCCAGACTCTCCTGCTGGGGACCGTACTCTGTCAGTGCGCTTGCATCAGGCGCCCTCGGTGTCTGGTAGACATCTCGGTTGGTCTCCTTCTTCTCTACCACTGGGTTAATCCCTGATCTAGAACGCAGGGCAGCTGAACACCAAATTGCTTGATTTGGACAAATTGGGAGATGAATCATTATATGCTACTTTTATACTGAACCGAAATGAACACTCTGAGGTTTTTTTTTTTAATGGCATCTATGAAGTTTGTCTATCTATGGGTAAATTAAAATGACAAGTGGGTTAAACATTAGGAGTTTATGCTAGTTGGGCTTTGGTCAGGTGCTGCTGCAGTCATAAATACCCATCCCTGAGTCTCAGGGGCTTGCAGCACAGGGTATCGTCGTGCTCAGGTCTACACAGCGCAGCTGAGGGACAGGTCTGCTCCAGTTCCTTTTCCACTCCAGGGTGCGTCAGGATCTCTCTTCCTCTCTCCCTTCCTTCCCTCCCTCCCTCCCTCCCTTCCTTCCCTTTTTTCCTTTCCTTCCTTCCCTCCCTCTGTCCATTCTTCCTTTCTTCCTTCCTTCCCTCCCTCCCTTCCTTCCTTCCTTCCTTCCCTCCCTCCCTCCCTCCCTCTCTTTCTTTCTTTCCTAAGGACTAAATCCAGGGCATTCTACCGCTGAACTACACCCCCAGCCCTTTTAATTTTTTTTAAATTTAGAAACAGGGTCTTGCTAAGTTTCTGAGGGTCTTGCTAAGTTGATGAGGCTGGGATCCTTCTGTCTCGGCCTCCCCAAGTACTGGAATTACAGGCACGTGCTACCATGTCTGGTTTTATTTTTTTCTTTTTGTTAATCGGTGTTTTTCATTAAGGCAACCCAAAAATAGCATACAGGACTTTGATAGTACTTTTTTAAATTATAAAAGATCTTTGCCCTTTGGTCTAAGTTTATCTTCTACTGGAATTTATCACCTCTTGAATTTTCATGGCAAAAGAGAGGATTGTTGAAAAAAGCTAAAGTTTTCCTGTGATAGGCATAAAAACAATAGATTTTGAAGTATTTGTGTTTATTTAGGATTTTATCCCTAAACAATTTGTCTTCACTTCAAGAGACAAATGCTGTACATTCAGTTACTGTGTCCTGATTCTTAAGTCAATCATTTGATTTTTTACTTGCCATTGACAAATTAGAACCAACTTGTGAACAAAGAATAAAATCTTTATATAAGTTAGAAAGAAATCAACTATATAATATGGAAGAAAAAATGGTTCCATTATTGTTTTCTTTAACCCCAGCTTTATTTATACTTCGAGTCTGATTTTTATTATAAAAGTAGAAAGTGAACCTACATATAAGCAGAGAATGATAACTGACCATTGATGCGAATGAATAATACAGTGTTTCCTGTGATCCTCGACAGAGGATATAGAGGTAGTTTTCTGGCATTATTTAGAGGAGATCTTTACCTCCACCTATGTTGTACCTTCTCAGTTTTAAAGAAGATGGGATCTGCGTT